>NW_007087047.1:5756-8059 GCF_000164805.1 Carlito syrichta
AAAAAAAAAAAAAAAAACTACATAAAAATTAATCTTCTCACATATTAGAAATACATTTCAATTTATCCACCCATTCAGCATGCTTCAACATGGAAAACAAATTTTATTAACTTACTTAAAAGAAAAACACTATCCACTAAACTCGTACACTACTGCTTTAATGGTAGTTATGAAATTATGTCACCTTAACATTTCTTTTCAAGAGTAAGAATTGAAAATCCACAGTCTAGAGATCTACTTTTAGAATAAACCAGTGGTACCCAGGCATGGTGACATGCCCTATATTTCCAGCTACTTGGAAGGCTGAGGCAGAAGGATTGCTTGAGACCAGCAGGTGGAGACTGTGGTAACTGTGAATATGCCACTGCACTTCAGCCTGTGTGACAAAGTAAGACTATGACTCAATAAAAAAGAAAGAAAGAAAAAAAGAATGAGACGCCGGTAAAGACAATATATTTGTTTTTTGATTTATTGTAGAGCCGAGGTCTCACCAATAAGGCCCGGGTGGGCCTCGAACACAAGGGCTCAGGCAATCCACTCGCCTCAGCCTCCCAAAGCGCTAGGAATACAGGTTGAGCCACCGAGTCTGGCCAAGACAATATATTTGTAACTTTTCCTTCAGGTTAGTATTTTCTGGAGAACTGTGCACAAATTGCTTTCCATCAGCCTCTTCATATTACTTACATTTTAAAAATGTGTCTGTCTTAGGAATTTTCACAACTTTGAAAGTATTTTGTTAAAATGGAAAGCTTCTTGTATTTTGTTTCTTCATTTACACAGTTGTGGTCCAGTGGGCAGTCTTACATGTAGGTGAGGTGAGGACTTTTATTTGTGGTTTATATTCAAGAACTTTTTCCCCACTGTATGTTCTTTTATGGCTTTGAATTGAATCAAGACAACTACAGGTTTTTGTACACACTTTACATTGATAGGGGTTCTCTCCACTATGCCCTCTCATGTGTGCTAGCAATGCTATAGGATAATAAAAACTGTCCTATATTATTTATTTAGAAGTTTTCTCCAGTAAGAGTTTTTTCATGGTTTTGAAGAGAATGGGAATACATGAATGCTTTCCTAATTTCTGTAATTTATAAGACTTTTCTCCAGTATGAGTTATTTCATGGTTTTGAAGGGAATGGGAAGAAATGAAAGCTTTTCCACATTCCTTACATTTATATGGTTTTTCTTCAGTATGAATTCTTTCATGTATTTGAAAGGAACCAAAATGACTGAAGCCTTTACCACATTTCTGACATTCACAGGGTTTCTCTCCACTGTGAGTTCTTCTGTGCATGGAAAAAGAACTGGAACAACTAAAGGCTTCCCCACATTGCTTACACTCATAGGGTTTATCTCCAGTGTGAGTCCATTCACAAGTTTGAATGGAACCAAGATACCCAAAGGCTTTACCACATTGTTTACAGTCTTAGGGTTTCTCACTAGTGTGAATTCTTTCATGTATTTCCTAGGAGCTGGAACTAAAAAAGGCATTTCCATATTTCTTATGTTTATAGCATTTTTCTGCAGTGTGATTGTGTTCCTTTCTATGAAAAGACTGGGATCACTGAATGGTTTCTCACGTTCGTTACATTTATAAGGTTTCTCTCCAGTATGACTTCTTTCATGTATTTTATTTTATTTTATTTTTTTTGAGTTGGAGTCTCACTCTGTTGCCCAGTCTGGAGTGCAGTGGCCGCTCCTGGCTACCGCAGACTCGACCTGCTGGGCTACAGTGAACCTTCCACCTCAGCCTTCCAAGTAGCTGGAACTACAGGTGCGCGCTACCACGCCCGGCTAATTTTTTTGATTTACTGTAGAGATGAGGTCTCGCCAAGTTGCCCAGGTGGGTCTTGAACCCGCGGGCACAGGCCATTCACTCACCTCAGAATCCCAAGGAGTGGGATTACAGGCTGAGCCACTGAGCCCGGCTTTTTTCATGTATTTTAAAGGAACTAGACAAAATGAAAGCTTTGTCACATACCTCACATGTATATGGTCCAGCTCCTGTATGTGTGATCATGTGTCTTTGAAGGTTTGGGAGATGAGTA
Organism: Carlito syrichta; assembly: GCF_000164805.1. Taxonomy (NCBI): domain Eukaryota; kingdom Metazoa; phylum Chordata; class Mammalia; order Primates; family Tarsiidae; genus Carlito; species Carlito syrichta. The sequence continues at coordinate 7,805 of NW_007087047.1, forward strand.
AATACCTTTCCACACTCCTTACATTCATGTTAGTCTCCGCTGTGAATCTTTTTATGAATTCAAGAGGAACAGAGATACCCAAAGGCTTTACCACATTGTTTACATTCATAGGGTTTCTCACCAGTATGACTCCTTTCATGTATTTCAAAGGAACTGAAACTACTGAAGGCTTTCCCACATTTCTTTTTTTCTTTTGAGTGGAGTCTCACTCAGTCACCCAGACTGGAGTGCAGTGGCCGCTCCCGGCCACCGCAG
>NW_007087047.1:8294-13987 GCF_000164805.1 Carlito syrichta
TGGGCTCAGCTGATCCTTCCGCCTCAGCCTTCCAAGTAGCTGAAACTACAGGCATGCGCTATCACGCCCAGCTAATTTTTAATATACTGTATAGATGGGGTCTCACCAAGTTGCCTGGGGGGGTCTCGAACCCCTGGGCCTAGGCAATCCTCTCACCAAGGCCTCCCAAAGTGCTGGGATTACAGGCTGAGCCATGGAGCCCGGTCGGCTTTCCCACATTTCTTACACTAATAAGGTTTCCCTCTAGTGTTTCCTTTTATGTTTATGAAAAAAACTGAAACTCATAAATGCTTTCCCACATATATAGAGTTTCTCTCCGGTATGACTTCTTTCATGTATTTGAAAGGAACTGCAACAATTATAGGCTTTGTTACATACCTTACATTTATAAGGTCCATCTCCAGTATGTGTTATCATGTATATTTGAACCTTTTTTAGACAAGTGAAGGCTGTCTCACAAACCTTACACTCATAGGGTTTCTCTCCAGTGTGAGTCATTTCATGTATTTGAAGGGCACTGGCACACTTAAAGACTTTCCCACATTTCTTACACTCATTGGGTTTCTTTAAAGTGTGAGTTCTTTCATGTCCTTGAAAGAAACTGAATCGATCGTAGGTTTTCCCACAATGCATACATGCATAGGGTTTCTCTCCAGTTTGAGATCTCTGATGTACTTGGAATAAACTGGAAGAGTCAAAGATTTTCGCACACATCCTACATTTATAAGGTCCATCTTCATTCTGTATTTTCACACAACTTTGAAGGTTTTGGGAACAAGTGAAAGTTTTCTGATATTCGTTACATTGACAGAATTTTTCTTCACTGAGTCTCTTCATGTATTCGAAAGAGGTGGTGAAAATGAAATGTTTTCCCACATTGCTTACATTTATACGGCTTCTTGCTATACTCCTGAAATTCATGCGTTTCGTGTTCAAGGTGATCTCTGATGTGCCTATTAAGGGATGAATATCCCATGCCGACTTTTCCACACACTGCTTTCAAATGCTTTTATTCCAGGAAGAATTTTCTTGTTCAGTTTATGATCTGGAACCTGGCCACATTGGCGACCTTCTTTACTTTCACAAGATCTCTCTAGAATACGACTACTGTAGGAAATGAGAAGTCAATTGATTACTCAGTGTTTTGTTAGTTTGTTTTAGAAAGCAGGATTTATTGAGAGGACAGAAAAGCTCCCACAGTGGGAGGGGACCTGAAGGGGTTGCCACCACTAAGTGTTCTTTAAATAACTGATTTCCTTTTTATTGATAGGTGTTAAATTTACATTTTTAACATTTTTAGCAAAGTGTAGGTAGACTTCATGTTCTTCCTCAACTTTTTGACCATGAACGGATTAAATACTCTGCAAGATGACTTGACCACAGCTATTAACAAAACAGCAATAGTCACATGGGGTTTCTTAACACTATTTGCATGTAAACTATTTTTGCAAACACTGAATATATATGGCACATTTAAGTATATATTTATGGGAAAAATTTTTCAAGAATTAATAAATTTGAAACTGGGCTTGTTTTATTTGTTTTTGAAATTTCTCGACATTCTAAGATTCTCTGGAGGGATACTACTTTCTCTTGTGAGTGCAGATTACCTAAGATTTTTGTAGAGACTTTTGTACTGATCTTCAATGTTGTGGTCTTCCCATTTTTTCACTAAAATATAGACCCAGAAAAATCATTATGTATTATTACAAAATTATAGAAAAATTATTAGATTCCAGGTTCATGTATACTACAATCATGCCTCATTCATTTATTTTTTATTATCATTTATTTATTTGTAGAGGTAGGATCTCACTATGTTGCCCAGGCTGGTCTCAAACTCCTGGTCTCAAGCAATCCTCCTGCCTTGGCCTCCCAAAGTGCTGGGATTATAAACATGAGCCACCATGCCTGGACATGACTCATTTATTAATCAGAGCATTCCCTGTCCATATTCCAAAACATCAAAGAGTACTGATGAGCAAGAAACACTCATTCTTTAAATGACTGAGAGAAATAGTGTCAGCCTTACCTAGAGAGGCCAGGATCCTGATGGTTTCCCACATCACATCTCTGTAGAGATTCTTCTGGGAAGGATCCAGCAAAGTCCACTCCTCTGGTTTAAAGCTGACAGCTATATCCTCAAGACCATGGACTCCTGAAACATCCCATATGTGTAGAGGATGATGGGTGAGACTGACAGCACTGGGGACCTATACTCACTCCATAAGAAGTCCCCATGATTCTGTGGTCTCCAAACAATTATTCCATGTCTGGGTCATTAGATTCGTACTCTCATGTCTGTACTCACCTCCTCCCATGATTCTAGGAATTCTGATGCAAAACTTCAGCTATGGGTAAATTAACAGCAGACTAGGAATACAGCTCTCCTTGGTGGGTTCAGAGAGTAAGATGTGCTGCCTGGATCAACCTAATTTCTCTTTGTATAGTGGATCGATAGCACTTGTCATAAAAGTCCTATTACCTACTGTGAAGAAAATAGTTAACACTTGGAATCCTCAAACTGCATATCCTTAGAATGTTTGTTTACAAAGTTTGACCTTTGATACAATTGGAATGTGAATTCTGGATGATGCACCACCAACCCAACTGATAAGAGAGCCATAATTTCCTGAAACTAAAAACCATATGCAAAAACCTCTATGCGAAGCAGTAAATGGGTAGAAAAAAAACAAATTATAATTGATGAAATGCTGAAGGTAGTGTGAACAAATTTGAGATATAAAATGCCAGGGGTACCCACTGATTAGTGACTTGTACCTTCAGAAATCCTACTAGTTCTCATAATGACAATCACAGAAAAATTGCTTCCTACTTTTGGCAGAAGATGAGCCACTTTGAGATGTGCCATGAGAATGCTGCTCTTCTTAACTGGTCCTGCCTTCAAAAGAAACTATTCCCCAAAAGCCTACCAACTGGGATGCTACCAAAGTCTGACCTTTTGAAGCAAGGAGAACAACCAATTTCATCCTGCTAATCTTCCTGTCACAAGTAAGGATGAGAAGTACTCACGATTGTCACAATCCAGAAACACGGGATTCCCTAAAATGAGGCTAAATCATAGGTCAAATGGAATGCCTCCCCCTGCCCCACAACTTATGACCACATCAACAGGGCTCCTGTATTATAGCAGCAAAATACAAGTGAAAGATCTACATGCCTTATATTTTATTTATTTTATTTTATTTATATATTTTATTTTATTTACATACAAATTGGGTAACACTAATAAAGTCGACACATTTCTAAAAACACACAATCTACCAAGATTGAGTCATGAAGAATTAGGAAATCAGAGCAGACTTACAAATAAAGAGACTGATGCAAGAACAAAAAATGCCCCAACTAATGAAAGCCCAAGACCATACATTTTCACTGGAAAAAACTAACATCAATCCTCCTCAAACTCTTCCAAAAACTTAAAGAGAAGAAAGGAAGCATATCAAAATTTATTCTACAAGGCAAAATTGTGCTGAACACAAAGATGACAATGATACAATAGGGAAAAAAACCAGGCAGGGTACAGTGGCTCATGCTTGTAATCCCACTATTTTGGGAGAAACTGAGGTGAGAGGATTGCTTGAGCCCAAAGGTTTGAGACCGGCCTGGGCAACTTGGCAAGACCTTGTCTCTACAATAAATAAAAGAACTAGCCAGACAAGGTGGTGCACATCTGTAGTTCCAGCTACTTGGAAGGCTGAAGTGGATCGCCTCAACCCAGCAGGTCAAGGCTGTGGTAGCTGCACTCTAGCCTGGGCAACTGAGTGAGACTACAACTCAAAAAAACCAAAAAAATGAAAGAACTTCAGATGAACATCCCTTATGAATATTGATGCAAAAATCCTTAAATACTCAAACCTACAGAAATCAGCAGTGTGGTATTGGCATAGAGATAGATTTAGAGATATACATCATTAGAATAGATACAGGACCAAGAAAGGTACCCATGCATATATGGTAAAGTGATTTTTGAAAAGAACGCCCAGATTATTCAATGGAAAAAAGGTCATCGTATAAAAAAGGTGCTGGCAAAAGTTAGAACAACGGATGCTAGACACTGCTAAAGAAGAAGTAGGAGGAGGGAGAAGGGACACACAACACCACATTGGGTACCAGGTCAACTACTGGGGGGAGAGAGGGTTTGCTGGAAGCCCAAACCTCACTTAAACGTAATTTACTAATGTGGCAAATCTTCACATGTACCCTACAACTCTAAAATAAAATAAAATATTAAAACAAATAAATAAATATATAACTAGAAGCAGATACTCCTAAATGTAAACAATGATAATCTAATCGTGGAATTGAGTAACTACCTATACATTCTTATTTTCTTTCTGTCTTTTCCAATTTTTCTACAATGAGCATCTTACTTGAATTATCAAAAAAAAAAGACCATCGAAGTAATTTTAAAATATTTGTTAAAAAATGGTTCTGGGAGAATTATTTCACATGTGAAAAAATGAAATTGGACCCATAACTTACATAATATATGAAAAAATCAAAATGCAATAATGCATCAAAGCCCTAAAGACAACAGTTAAAGCTAAAATCTTAGAAGAAAATTAACAAACTTACAGGCAGTCATTGTTTTGGACTGAGTTCTAGCACTGGGCCCCAACAGACCAGAACAAACCAAAATGGAGTCACTCAGGCAAACTGCCACATAATCAAACTGAGGAGGCAGGCAGATCCCCAAGCACCCTAGTTCTTTTCTGAGAACAAGAAATTCACAGCAACCAATTGGAAAAAAAAAACCCAGTCAACCCGAGCTGGCATAGTAAGGAAGTCTCCTCTATTAAACTCTTACAATAAAAGCAAACTGATCTGAACCAATCTGATTTTTTAAATTGTTCTTTTTTATTGTTCCCACCATACAAAAATCACCTGTTCTGTTCTGCTAAGTGGGAACTCATTCTATTTTATAGAATGGGATGCTGCCCCAATTCATGAATTGCAATAAAAGCCAAGTAAATCTTTAAATTTGTAGCTATTTATTTATGTTTATTTATTTATTCATACTTTTTTTGTAGAGATAGGGTCGCACTTTGTTGCCCAGGTGATTTCAAACTCCTGGCCTCAAGTGATTTTCGCCTCAGCCTCCCAAAGTGCTGGGATTACAGGTATGAGCCACAGTGCCTGGTTAATGTAATTTAAAAATGAATAAATAGGTCGGGCTCTGTGGTTTAGCTCTGTAATCCCAGCACTTTGGGAGGTGAAGGCGAGTGGATTGCCTGAGCCCACAGGTTCGATACCCGCCCAGGCAACTTGGCAAGACCTTGTCTCTACAATAAATCAAAAAATTAGCCAGGCGCGGTAGTGTGCACCTGTAGTTCCAGCTACTTGGAAGGCTGAGGCAGGAGGATTGCCTGAGCCCAGCAAGTCTGTGGTGGCTGGGAGTGTGCCACTGCCCTCCAGTCTAGGTGACAGAGTGAGACTCCAACTCAAAAAAAAGACTAAATAAATGAAACGAAAGTTTCATGACATCAAATTTGGTAATAATTTCTTCGATATGACACCAAAAGAAATCTGTATTCAAGAGTACTTGTTAGAGTTGCTTCTATGAAAGGCAATTTTGGTCGGGCTCTGTGGCTCAGCCTGTAATCCCGCACCTTTGGGAGGCTGAGGTGAGTGGATTGCCTGAGCCCGCGGGTTCGAGACCCGCCTGTGAA
>NW_007087047.1:14395-15087 GCF_000164805.1 Carlito syrichta
AAAAAAAAAAAGAAAAGCAATTTTGTACTACAACTGACTACAAATGCTTTTAAAGGATGTGGTGGCTAACACCTGTAATCCTAGTGCTTTGGGAGGATTAGGTGGGAGGATCCCTTCAGGCCCAGGAGTTCAAAACCAGCCACAGCTATATAGCAAGACCCTGTCTCTTCTTAAAAAAAAAAAACAAAAAAAACACAGGTGAGGCTGAGATAGGAGGATTGCATGAACCTAGGAGGCTGAGATGCAGTGAGCTATGATTGTGCTATTGCACTCTAGCCTGGGTGACAGAGTAAGACCCTGGCTCAAAAACAAAAACAAACCCTGAGACACATGCTTTGGAAATGAATCATATAATCATATAGAGCCACTATCTAACACCAGATGGACAAAGATAAATAAGCTAGATAATTCCACGTGTTAGCAAATTACAAGAATAAAGAGGCATGCAGGAATGGCCAGAAGGTCAGCCTACACTCCTTTCACATTTCCTAGTTGAGTTGAATTTAGCCATAATCTACAACCCATCAATTTTTTCCCCATTGTGTAAAAATGTATGATGCAGCCGGGCTCGGTGGCTCAGCCTGTAATCCAGCGCCTTTGGGAGGCTGAGGTGAGTGGGTTGCCTGAACCCGTGGGTTCGAGACCCGCCTGGGCAGCGAGACCTCATCTCTACAATAAATCAAAAAATCAGC
>NW_007087047.1:15216-18788 GCF_000164805.1 Carlito syrichta
CGACAGAGTGAGACTCCAACTCAAAAAAAAAAAAAAAAAATGTATGATGCATTAGTGCTGGGGGACAAACAGAAGAATGACAATGCCATCAAGATCAAACATAAATGTGACAACTATAAATACAAAAAACATAAATATGAAAATATCTGAAACATGAAAAAGCAGTGGAATGAGTGAGTAAATTGGGTGACCCACAGTCACAGAACAGTTGCATGTGTGCCAAAGACCTAGGCAAAACCCATGCCCCCGCCAAACTTTTCAGCAAACTACTAGGCAAGGCTATACAGTATAACAGAAAGAATCAGCACTGTGGTTACCTCGGGGTACTAGGAAGGTTACATCAGAGAGACATAACAGAATTGTTCAAGGCCTGCATATTTGGCAGGGTGATGAGTCCATGGGTGATTACATTCTTATTATTTTACTTAGCAAAAGCAATTTATTTTAAGAATTCTTTTTGCTTCTGATGATCTTATCACTCAATCTACTCATCATCCAACCAAGAAAATTATAGAAACTTACACTGAAATCATGGAAGAAATTTCTTAAACATATGGGTAAAGTACAATGATATGGCAGCTAGATTATAAAGGAAATGAAATGGAAGCAGTCTGTTTCAACCACTGTTCACAAGGGACACCACACTCAGTGGGTTTCCACAGGTTTCCAAGCTTGGGGACAACTCTCACTTTGGAGATTCGGCTCAGGGGGGCTCAATCCTAGGTCATGAGTGAGGGAAATCTGAGCAGCTGGAAAATTTCCTTCTGTGAGGTCCACACACCCCATGGACCCCTCTTCCCAGTGTGGAGTGTGGAAACTCTTCCAGGATCTGAATTCTCACCAGCAACTGCTCATCAGAGTGAGGTTAAGGTTCTCACTCGAGGTGTCTTTTTCTCACACTAAATGTGTAATGTTTGCTGAACATCGACCAGTTCTTTAACAACTGGGTGTCCAACAGTTCAATGTTTCAATGCTGACACCACAGAGTCAGCAAAGATTTCTCGAGTTGTCTTTTTCTTTTTTTAAGTCGTCTCACGCTGTCGCCCAGGCTGGAGTGCAGTGGCACAATCACAGCTCACTGCAGCCTGCATCTCCTGGGCTCGGGCAATTCTTCCACCTCAATCTCCCAAGCAGCTGGGACTAAGGCAAGAGTCACCACACCTGACCAAATTTTTGGTTTTGGTAGAGATGAGGTCTCACTATGCTGCCCAGGCTGGTTTTGAATTCCTGGGCTCAAGCAATCCTCCTGCCTTGGTCTTCCAAAGTGCTAGGATAACAGGCATGAGCCACCTCGCCTCAATTCCACAAGTTGAGGGCTGGGTCTCCTAACACTGCTCCCATTTCAAATGCCAGTCACAAGCCCTGGGGGCCACCCATACTTCTAACAAACTACCTATAAATCATGGGCTCTCACAACATTCTCAAGTTTAAAAATCTGTGAAAATTACTCACAGAACTCAATAAAATTAGTTTACTTAAGTTTACCAGTTTGTTATAAAGGATACAACCCAGGAACAGCCAAAGAGAAGAGACGTATATATAGGACAAAGGAGGGTGTACAGAGCTCCCCCCTTGGGGTGCACCACTCTTCCCACACACCAGTGTGTTTGCCAATCTGCAAGTTCACTAAATACCTTTGTTGAAGAAGTTTTACAGAACTCAATCTCCAGCCTGGTCCCCACTTCCAGGGTTTATGGGATGAGGCTTAAGTCTCCAAACGTATCATCGTGTGTTCTGTGTGGTCATCAGTCCCCATTCTGAAGTTATCTAGGAGTCTCACCCTGGCCATCTCATAGGTATAAATTCAGATATTGTCAAAGGGACTTGTATACAAATAGCAAAGCACTCTCCTATCACTCAGGAAATTTCAACAATTTCAAGACTCAGTGCCAGAAACTGGTGACAAAAACCAGAAATATATTTCTATTATACTACAGATCCAAATAAACTGTCACATTTACAAATCCTTTCTCCAGCAGGCAAAACTCAAAGCTGACTTCCTCTGAGTCAGTTCCTCACAGACTTTCTCAATTGGCCCAATTTATAACCAAATCAACCCTGTGGATGCAAAACCAAACTGCTGACAGTGTTAACTTTTATCCAATCCCTGTCCAGTTTTGGAGGATATCTATGATTAAGAAAACCACCACCCCTTTTGTGTTCTGGAGAAACAGCAAAGAAACACCCTTTCTGAGTGCAAAGAATCGCCCTTCCCATTACACGCAGATGATGCCCCAAAATTGACCTACAGAAGGCCAGACACACACTTGCCAGATGCCAATTCTTTGTCATAAGCAATTAGCTAAACTGATCAGTAGGAACTAAACACTTGTCCACCAAATTTTTCTTAAGCTACTCTCCTTCCTCCAGGTCCCTGGACCTCAACTCACCCTCTGCCTAAACCAAAATATAAGGCCTCCTTTTCTGCCCTCCTAAGAATGGGCTGATCTCAGGGTAAAACTTTCTCTCCCAGCCCCCCACCTCCTTTCTAATCTTGTTTGCTTCTCCCTATGAAAGAAAAGATTCAACCAGGCATGGTGGCTCATGTCGGTAATGCCAGCACTTTGGGAGACCAAGGCTTGAGCTCAGGAGTTCAAAACCAGCCTAGACAACATAGTGAAATCTCATCTCTACAAAAAAAAATCAAAATATTAGCCAGGCATGGTGATGCATGCCTGTAGTCCCAGTTACAGTTACTTGAGAGGCTGAAGTGAGCCTTGATGTGCTACTGCATTCCAGCTTGGTGGCAGAGGGAAGGAGGGGGGCAGGGGAAGAGGGAGGGAGAAAGGAGAAACAAAAGGTTCTTTCTCCTTAACTTTGGAGATGCTTGCTCAGGGAGTTACCTCCAGTGAATTCTATTCATTTACTTTTAAAAGAGAAAATACCCAGTATTTGAAGAATCCAGCAAATTTACTCAACCTCAGTATTTATATATACAGAAGGAAAGGATAAATTGTAAGGCTTGAAAGGACATAACATGGAGTCAAAATACCCAAAGAGCAGCCATTTTAACAATGCCTAGTTGTCCTGTTTTTCTAGCAGTTCACTTTATCACTACTAAACAAGGATAGAAACGGTTTCTCAGAGGTAGCTATAAATGATTGTTTTTACAGTCCCTTCCCCAGCTTTTTTGTACTAATTAGTTTTTCTACTTCCAGTACCTTCCTCCTCCCATAAGACCAAGTTAACCTAAGCAGCCCTTCCTGGCCTTCATGATACATACAGACCCCATCACCATGGAAACTGTCATGTGACTAACCCAGCCATCTGCCTGCTGTCCATCACCTGGTGTCAGTACCTGTGCTTGCCTGCCCTTCCTGATGACTTGGAGCAAACCACCACTCAGCCACCTTAACAACCTGTCCCATCAAGGCAAATGTTTAAAAGCATTCAACCTTGGGTATCCATTTGTCATTGCTTTGTTAAACTCTGGTGTGTCCATGTGGTTCTTTGAGCTATGACTGTCATGTTTCCTGCCTTTGGCCTCCTCCCCTACCTTGGGGAGGTGAATCTCCCCCCTCTCTCTCTGTAACTTATTTTATAAACAGATATATATATATATATATATATAT
>NW_007087048.1:0-1139 GCF_000164805.1 Carlito syrichta
CACACACACACAGCCTCCCAGGGGCCAAATGTGGAAAGACACACACACACACACACGACAGCCTCCCAGTTCTTTTCTTTCGTATACTTAGACCACGGTGTTTCAGATGCTACTGATTTCGTCTATCCTGAACGTGCCTATCAAACTGGTAATGAGCTGCTTGTCCAGCTCACTGCCTCCAGCGTCTGCCACACAAGCGCCTCTTGTCCTTTTGTCGCCTCCCACGTCTCCCGAGATCCTCGGTGACTCCACCACGGTCAAAGTCTCCCTTTCTTTCCAAAATATAACCTTTTCGAAACTTAACAATGTCAGATGAAACCTCAGGAACAATACCTTCCCACGTGTATGATCTCTTTCAGTTAACAAAACACATTCCCAGAGTTTAGCATTTGATCCCCACAATAATCCCATGAAAAAGGCAGGGCAGGTGTTATCTCCATTACATCAAAGAGAACAGAGGTGGGAAGATAAATCATCTGCTAAGGTCTTTCTAGAAAATAATAAAAATAATAGTAGCTAACATTTACTGCTTTACGTGCTCTGCGTTGTTCTAAGTTTCTTACATGTGTTAATTTACTTCATCACGATCCCATATGCTAAGTATATAGGTTAATAAGGTGTGGTAACACGGAGCAGGTGCTGATTAAAAGCAGTTTTGGTAAAAAGAGGCCTCGGAATTCATGGGAAAAATACTATTATGAGACTTGAAGCAGATTTACAATGAAATTAATGAAACTTAAACTTCAGGGTACCTCATTTTCACAGGCCTTGACACGAACTTTGTATTTGTAATTTTGTGACTTAATTTTATATTTTAAAAGGGTCCCTAAAGTCACAATAAGTTTTGGGTCCTATAAAAACCTTGATCCACCCTTGATGGGAATGCCTTTAAAATGCTAATGCAAACTAATAACATGTAGGCATAATTAATAAAATATGATGCCCTTATCGTAGAAAATTTTATCTCTTCTATGTTCTTTGTTGAAATATGTGAATCACATCTATATACCACCTTTTTTTTTTTTTTTTTTTTTGAGTTGGAGTCTCACTCCATCACCCAGACAGGAGTGCAGTGGCCGCTCCCAGCCACTGCAGCCTCAACCTGCTGGGCTCCGGTGATCCTTCTGCCTCAGCCTTCC
>NW_007087048.1:1437-13711 GCF_000164805.1 Carlito syrichta
CCAGCAGGTCGAGGCTGCCGTGGCCGGGAGCGGCCACTGCACTCCAGCCTGGGCAACAGAATGAGATTCCAACTCAAAAAAAAAAAAAAAAGATTTTTGGCCGGGCTTACTGGCTCAGCCCATCATCCCAGCACTTTGGGAAGCCAGGGTGAGTGGATTGCCCAAGCCCACCAGTTCGAGACCAGCCGGGGCAACTTGGTGAGACCGCGTCTCTACAATAAATAAAAAATTAGCCCGCCGTGGTGGTGTGTGCCCGTAGTTCCGACTACTTGGAAGGCTGAGGTGGAAGGATCACCAGAGCCCTGCAAGTCAACGCTGGGGTGGCTGTGAGTGTGCCACTGTACTCCAGTCTGGGCAACAGAGTGAGACTACAACTCAAAAAAAAAAAAAAGATTTTTGGCCTCCTGTAATCCCAGCACTTTGAGAGGCTGAAGCAGGAGGATTTCTTGAGGTCAGGAGTTCAAGACCAGCCTGGACAACATAGCGAGACCCCATATCTACAAAAGAAAAAAATTGTTCGAAGTATCAGGGCCTGGCATTATGGGCCTATAGTCCCAGCTGCTCAGGAAGCTGAGGCAAGAGGATCACCTGAGCCCAGGAGGCAGAGAGCACATTGAGCTATAATTGCACACTGCACTCCATCGTGGGTGACAGTCTCAAGACCTTGTCTCAAGAACAATTAAGAAGAAGAACCTTTTCCCCTGGAGAGAAAAAGGTTGGTAGGCTAAATTATATCCATCAACGGATAACTTGGATAATACGAGAGCCAGCAAAATTTAGCCTAAAGAGATGATTAAAGGTGATTAAAAAAAAGTTTGTTGTCAGATATCTAAAGGCTACTGTGTGGAAGAAGAATTGGACTCTGTGTTTTGGACACAGCCTCACCTGGCCCCAGCATTCTAATGGAATGAAGCAGATTCAGTGAGAACCTTGCAGGAACTGAAGGTAGAAAAATCAAGTTCCCGGAGCTATAAGGAAATGAAGAAAACAGATGGAACATGGTACCATAGAGATGTTTGCAAACAACAGGTGGTAGTCCAGGCAAGCAGGGAAGTCTAACAGGGTGAGAAGAGGGATTCAGACAGAAAGGAGGACAACGTCCTGAACAGGTGACATTCAGAGACACAGGATGACGGAAGCACTGTCAGGATGACCAGGCTGCAATGCGAGAACAGAACATTAATCCCGAGGAAAACACACTGGTGAGAACAAGATGGAGTCGTCCCACTAGACTATGGTAACAGGCCAGGGACTGACACAGAGCAAGGTGGGAATCTAGATACTAGACCCGAGAGTCACCACATCCAAATTTAGCATCACAGCCTCAATCCTGGCCAACATCTGCAGAGCAAGGCTAGTCTGACAGCGTGGACTAGAAGTTTACCCATCCCTCCTTAGTGCCTTTGCTTTCCAGCTCACTGCTATAGGCATAGCCCCTGAGAAAGTTTGAGCCCACTATGTTGGTGACTCATCATTTTACCTTTGTGCCTTCGGGGTGCCAAGCGCAAACCAGGTGGAAGTACTAGAGTGGCTCTGGGTTGAAGAACCTGCCACTATCCTTTACATGATCCATAAGCGGGAAGACCTGACAGTGCCCTCTCCTCCTCTGATTAAGGCATTCTCAAGCTTCACCGTGAATGCACGCCATCCCCGTGCCACTGCCACAGCAACAGAGATACCGCACAAATGGCAGTAGGGGTCACTCTGTCACCTGGCCAATCTTTGGTACAGTTTCAGTTAGGCTATAAAACCCCAAAACTGGATGACTGAATGACAGCCATGTTATTGCTTATGATTCAAGCAATGCTTAGCAGAATGGCTCATCTCTGCTCCATGCGGTGTCAGCTGGGAGACCCAACTGTGGATAAAGGGTCTCAGATGGCTTCCCTCACATGTCTGGCAGTTCGTACTGCCTGTCAACCGGGGCATTTAGTTTCTCCTCCACATGGACTCATCATCCGCCCCTCCTTCATTCTCTCCTCCCCACCCCGTTTGGCTTTTCTAGTAGAATTATTCATATTTCTTTGCATGACACCTGGCTTCCAAGAGGATAAAACCAAAGCTGGAAGACCTACAAGGCCTAGGCCCAGAAATCACATAGCAGCCGGGCTCGGTGGATCAGCCTATAATCCCGCGCCTTTGGGAGGCTGAAGTGAGTGGATGGCCTGAGCCCGCGGGTTCGAGACCCACCTGTGCAACTTGGCGAGACCTCATCTCTACAATAAATCAAAAATGAGCCAGGCGTGGTAGCGCGCGCCTGCAGTTCCAGCTACCCGGAAGGCTGAGGCGGAAGGATCACCAGAGCCCAGCAGGTCGAGGCTGCGGTGGCCGGGAGTGGCCGCTGCACTCCAGTCTGGGCGACCGAGTGAGACTCCAACTCAAAAAAAAAAAAAAGAAATCACATAGCAACACTTATGCCCTATGGTGTTGGTCAAACCGAGTCAGAGGAACAGCCCCAATTCAGGGAGGTGGGATTATAGGTTTTACCTCTTGCCAGAAGGAGGAGAATGTGTACATAGTGATGGGGAAAATTGTTGGCCGCCATCTTGTGGACAATTCACTACAGATACCATGTTTTTCTACTCTAGTATTAGAGTCTGACCACAAGCAGTCCTTCTCCTTTCCTTCTCTGCAGTAACGTTTTCCATGGGTTTTTTCATCAGAAGTGGCACCAGGCCTCCTTTTCACCTAAGTCACACTAAGTGATGACAATCTCATTTTGAAAAGCCATTCCTAACTATAGCTAATAACAGGTATAGGCATCTCAAGCCTGCCAAACAGAGGGAATCCCTCAAATCTAGTTGGAGTTTTTATACACACACACACCTGCTTCATTTGGCTCAATGACAGAGAAAGAGGTATGGACTTGCTGATTTCCTTTAGCTGGAACAGTTTCCACACTTCCTTCCTGTGGGCACATGGTCAATTGCTCCCTAGAAATGAAAACAGAAATAGAACATACTCAATAGGCTGGGCATGGTGGCTCAAGCCTGTAATCCCAGCACTTTGGGAGGCTGAGGCGAGAGGATTGCCTGGGCTCAGGAGTTCAAGACCAGCCTGAGCAACTTGGCGAGACCTTGTCTCTACAATAAATCAAAAAATTAGCCGGGCGTGGTGGCGTGTGCCTGTAGTTCCAGCTACTTGGAAGGCTGAGGTGGAAGGATTGCCTGAGCCCAGCAGGCCAAGGCTGTGGTGGCTGTGAGCATGCCACTGCACTTCAACCTTAGTGACAGAGTGAGACTCCAACTCAAAAAAAAAAATGGCCGGGCTCAGTGGCTCAGTCTGTAATCCCATGCTTTGGGAGGCTGAGGTGAGTGGATTGTCTGAGCCCGCGGGTTCGTGACCCGCCTGGGCAACTTGGCAAGACCTCATCTCTACAATAAATCAAAAAATCAGCCAGGTGTGGTAGCACAAGCCTGTAATTCCAGCTACTCGGAAGGCTGAGGCAGAAGGATCGCCGGAGCCCAGCAGGTCGAGGCTGCAGTGGCCGGGAGCAGCCACTGCACTCCAGTCTGGGCAACAGAGTGAGACTCCAACTCAAAAAAAAAAATAAAAAATGAACCCAATAAAAAATCCTAGAAAAGCTGTATTTGGAAAGAATGCAACAAAGGTATAACAGTTTAATAATCTCTGAGCGTCATTAGGTATCAGACCTATGACATACTCTAGTCATACAAAAATGAATAATACATTAACCCGGCTGTTCTAGAGTTCATAGTCTAGTAGATAATAAATTTGGTAAAGGAAGTCAGAAATTCTGATTCCTATTTCTGTCCTCAAATTATCCTGACTACCTAACAGAGACACCATTTAGTCTCTGTCATTTTAGAGCATATATGAAATAAGAGAATGAAATAATGATTTTTTTTTTTTAGTTGGAATCTCACTTTTGTCACCCAGACCAGAGTGCAGTGGCACGCTCCCGGCCACCGCAGCCTCGACCTGCTGGGCTCTGGCGATCCTCACGCCTCAGCCTTCCAAGTAGCTGGAACTACAGGCGCACGCTACCACAATCGGCTAATTTTTTATTTATTGTAGAGATGAGGTCTCACCAAGTTGCCCACGTGGGTCTCGAACACGCGGGCTCAGGCAATCCACTCACCTCAGCCTCCCAAAGTGCTGGGATTACAGGCTGAGCCACCAAGCCCGGCTAATAATGATTTTTTTAAAATGTCAATATGCAAGCATCATTGAATCACATTGTATGCCAGTTAAATTCAGGCAATAGCACAGAACAGTTTAGAAAAGCTTATATTGTACTTTGATTCTCAGTAACAAGGAAGAGCTACAGGGCCTTGAAGTGTGCCTATCTTCACTGAGAAAGGGCTTAGGAAAGGTCAAAAGAGAAGGCTCCAGGCTCATTCAGAGGCAGAGTTGGAGGCAAAGAGGAGACTGAGGAAAGAACCTTTGGACATGGATTCCCATTTTGCAGGGAACAGGCAGATGTCCTACTATGGAAAATGAGACAGAACACCAAGCTTTCATAAAAATGGATTGGCATGCATTTTTCACCTGCAGGTGTTGAGCTCTTTCCCAGACAGTGACTGCAAGGAGGGTTTGGTCTGGTGAAAGAGAAACACTGTACTTGCAGTGCTCATTTAATTAGTGGGGATTGGGAAGGCAAATGACCTTTCAGCAGTGTCACTCAACTATGCTGGACAGACAAAACTCCCACAGTACCATAGACAACTTTTGATGTGGCATGTCAGGGATAGCCAGAGTCTCTGGGCCCACTCTGAGGAACCCTGCCTGTGGAGCATAATTTGTAAGTGGCCTCAGCATAGTGGTGGTAAAAACCCACCAACAGCTACAAAAAGAGCTGTAGAAGAGGTTGTGGAATAAAAGTACCAGGGGAAAAGTAAGAAGAGTAAGCCCGGGATTATAGGGGGTTTGCTTGGGATATTTACATAGCCCAGACTTGATTGGCTAGTTCACAAAATAGCCCCCGGAAATAGCAGCGACTGTGGAATTGGAAGTGGAATGTTGTCGTTTCTCAGCAAACAAATTCCTCCACTTGGAAAACGGACCATCTCAGGGAGTGGTCCTGGGTTTATTCAAAACAGATGTGAGCAGAAGTTGGTCTTAGCAAAGTACCATCCTTCAGTTTGGTTTTGTGTGGATCCCCCAGGCACACACATGTACTCTACTTCTTGGGAAACACGTAGAAGGATAGAGGTTTTAAAGTTATGTGCGTGCTTTGACTACCGATAATCCCACCCTCTACAGAGGAAAATCTTCCTGGAGGTGCAAGCACCTAGACAAAAGTAATATAAGCCCACGGGGTAAAAGCTGTTAAAGAGACCTGAGCCCTGCAAAGCTGCAGCTAGGGTTAGAAATTAACAAATCTGTTGTTTGTAAGTTTGCTTTCACTTCAATAGAGGGCAATTATCTTCATGTCCTGACCCCTGGGGAGAAGGGGAAGTTGCCCAAGAAGCTGATAAACATATTTTCCCTTAAACAGATGGACCTAAGACTGTCCTTGGTGGCACCCAAAGTCAGTAGAAATATATAAGATTTTCAAAATACAGTCAGCAATCTTGATATAATGAACATACACAGAAAATTTCACTCAGCAACTGCAGACAACACATTCTTTTCAAACATACAAGGACTTTTTATGAAAATTACGCAGTAGGCCATAAAATGAGTTTGTTTTCAAATTTCAAGTTCAAACTCAAGTCTCAAATTTCACACAACTAATATTATGTTCCATATTGCACACTGACTTCAAGCAATTAGATAACAAAGGACTAGTAGCTAACTTTCAAAACTCCATGAATTTGTGGGAGGAGAGCGCTTCCTGATCATTTATGAGCAAAAGAGAAATCATTATAAAAATGCTTAAAACAATTATAACATTTGTGGAATTCATCTAAAACGGTACTCAGAATTCATAAACATAGATGTTTGCAGTACAAAGAAGGAAGGCTAAAATCAATACAAGAATCTAACTTACAAGATAAATTTAAACAGAATATTCTCTTAGAAAGTAAAAAATATAAGAGGGAATTAATGATCTAGAAAACATTTGGAACCGGGCTTGGTAGCTGAGCCAATAATCCCGCGCCTTTGGGAGGCTGAGGTGAGTAGATTGCCTGAGCCCGCAAGTTCGAGACCCACCTGGGCAACTTGGCGAGACCTCATCTCTACAATAAACCAAAAAATTAGCCAGGCGTGGTAGCACGTGCCTGTCGTTCCGGCTACTTGGAAGGCTGAGACGGAAGGATCGCCGGAGCCCAGCAGGTCAAGGCTGTGGTGGCCGGGAGCGTGCCACTGCACTCTAGCCTGGGCGACAAGAGTGAGACTCCAACTCAAAAGAAAGAAAAGAAAGAAAAGAAAACATTCAGGAGAGAGGATTATAGCAGTCAAAATTTGGTTCTATGAAAAGATATTTAAAATTAATAATCTCCATCACATTAGTACAACAGAGAGATCAGCAGTCCCTTGGTACCGCTAAGAGACAGGGGATAGGAAGAGAGGGAGAGGCAGGTGACAACACAAAGGGTACCTGGTCTTATACTAGGGTGAGTGAGGGCCAGTTAAAAGCCCAATCTTGACTGGGCTCGGTGGCTCAGCCTGTAATCCCAGCACTTTGGGAGGCTGAGGTGAGTGGATTGCCTGACCCTGGTTCGAGACCAGCCTGGGCAACTTGTTGAGACCTCGTCTCTACAATAAATCAAAAATTAGCCAGGCATGGTAGTGCACCCCTGTAGTTCTGGCTCCTTGGAAGGCTGAGGCGGAGAGATCGCCGGTGCCCAGCAGATCGATGCTGGGATGGTCATGAGCATGCCACTGCACTCCAGCCTGGGCAAGGGAGTGAGACTCCAACTCAAACTCCCAGCATTTTGGGAGGCCACGGCAAGAGGATTGCCTGAGCCCATAGGTTCGAGACCAGCCTGGGCTCGAAAAAAAACATTCAAATGATGGAGTGAGTCTCCAGGAAAAAAAAAAAATTCTCAGCACTGTGGGAGGCTGATATAGGAAGATTGCTTGAGTCTACAGGGTCAAGACCAGCCTGGGCAACATTGTGTAAACCACGCCCCCCCCTAAATAAATAAATAAAATTTAAAAGGAATTATAAACAATAAATAAATAAAAGATAACACAAAATGCTATCAAGATAAATTTAAAAGCTAAAAAACGGAAAAATTCAGGCAACTCTCTTGGGTTCCCTCCCACTGTGGGACCTTTTCTGTCCTCTTAATAAATCCTGCTAGCTGGGCTTGGTGGCTCAGCCTGTAATCCCAGCGCTTTGGGAGGCTGAGGTGTGTGGATTGCCTGAGCCCGCGGGTTTGAGACCTGCCTGGGCAATTTAGGAAGACCTCATCTCTACAATAAATCAAAAATTAGCTGGGCATGGTAGCGCACGCCTGTAATTCCAGCTACCTGGAAGGCTGAGGCAGAAGGATCGCCGGAGCCCAGCAGGTCGAGGCTGCGGTGGCCGGGAGCAGCCACTGCACTCCAGTCTGGGTGACGGATTGAGACTCCAACTCAGAAAAATAAATAAATAGATAAATCCTGCTTTCTTTAAAAAAAAAAAAAAGAACAGGAGAAATTCTTCGAAAAACTATAAATTGCTGAATTCAACTCGAGAAGAAACAAAAAGGCTAAACTTTTCTGTGAGCATTATTGAAATTGAATCCGAAGTTTAAAAACTCCCAAAAGTAAAGTACCGGAGTCATAAAGTTTATAGATGAAATCTTCTGAACATTCAAGGAACAAGAGATTACAAATCACTTTCACTCTATGGCTACTGTTCGGAGTGTAAGACGCACAGGTAACATGGCTTCTTAGATAACAGCTTGCTAGGTCGTAAGGAGCCAGATCTGGTACTGATGAAGAGGATTTGCATCACCTAAAGATCCAGTACACGGAGCTGGATTCAGTGACATCGTGGGCCTTGGGGTTGTTTCCCTTGTGAAGGTGGTGAATATGTTCTTTGCGTGGAAAGAAGAGCACGTGGCTATTTCTCTACCAGAAGAACAAACCACGGGAAACCAGGCTATGTGATCACCAAACCGTATTTTCTTTTTCTCTGGAGCACAAAACTATTCATATCTCCTAGCTGTCTTTGCATTAAATGTGATCATGTGGGCCGGGATCAGTGGCTCAGCCTGTCATCCCAGCACTTTGGGAGGCCGAGGCGAGTGGATTGCCTCAGTCCGCGGGTTTGAGGCCAGCCCGGGCAGCTTGATGAGACCTCGTCTCTACAATAAATCAACAAATTACCTGGGTGTGGTAGTGCACACCTGTGGTTCTGGCTACTTGGAAGGCTGAGATGGAAGGATCGCCGGAGCCCAGCAGGTCAACACTGGGGTGGTTGTGATCATGCCACTGTGCTCCAGCCTGGGTGACAGAGTGAAATTCCAACTCAAAATAATGTGGTCATGTGAGTGGGTTCTGGCCAACAGAATATGAATTAGTGATGGTATGCACTTTCTCCAGGCATAGTCTCTATTTAAAAACCACTTGCAGCCGGGCTTGGTGGCTCAGCCTGTAATCCCGCACCTTTTGGAGGCTGAGGTGAGTGGATTGCCTGAGCCCGCGGGTTCGAGACCTGCCTGGGCAGCGAGACCTCATCTCTACAATAAATCAAAAAATCAGCTGGGCGTGGTAGCGCATGCCTGTAATTCCGGCTACTCGGAAGGCTGAGGCGGAAGGATCACCGGAGCCCAGCAGGTTGAGGCTGCGGTGGCCGGGAGCGGCCACTGCACTCCAGTCTGGGCGACAGAGTGAGACTCCAACTCGGGGAAAAAAAAAAACCACTTGCATGATCTTTTACTCTGTCTCTTCCTTTGTTTGCAGGATGCAGAGGACCCAGAGGAGGACTCTGAAGTCCTAGGGGGTGATAGATCCTCTAGGATTATAAGGAGCCTGGGTCCCTTCAAGACTGTGTGGAGCAGTCTTCCCCCATGCCCACCCTTAACCCATGCTGAACTGTAGAAAATAAGGGAGGGTCAGGCTTGGTGGCTCAGCCTGTCATCTCAGCACTTTGGGAGGCTGAGGCAAGTGGATTGCCTGAGCCTGCGGGTTTGAGACCAGTCCAGGCAACATGGGAAGACCCTGTCTCTATTATAAATAAAAAATCAGCTGGGTGTGGTAGTGTGCGCCTGCAATTCCAGCTACTTGGAAGGATTGCTGGAGCCCAGCGGGTTGACACTGGGGTGGCTGTGAGTGTGCCACTGCACTCCAGCCTGGGCGATGGAGTGAGACTCCAACTCAAAAATAATGATAAGGGAGAACTCACTGGGTGCCGTAGCTCACACCGGTAATCCTGGCACTTTGGAAGGCCGAGGGGGTGGATTGCTTGGGTCCGCGGGTTCAAGACCAGCCCAGGCAGCTTGGTGAGACCCCCGTCTCTCCAGCAAAAAGTAAAAAATGAACCAGGTGTGGTAGCGCCTGTCTACAGTTCCGGCTACTTGGAAGGCTGAGGCAGAAGGATCACCAGAGCCCAGCAGGTCATTGCTGGGGTGGCTGTGAGCGTGCCACTGCACTCCAGCCTGGGCAACTCCAACTTCAACAACAACAAAAAAAGTGAACTAAGTAGAATCCTCCAGAAGCAGATGGAGATGAGACTTTGAGCCAAGTCTGGTTGTAACGTTTATCAAATTATTCACCAGCCTGGATTGATGTAATCTACTTGGTCAAATACTTTCCCTTGCGTCTTCACCAATACATGTCCAGCTCTCCAAAGGCTCTAACCTCAAAGAATAGCTTTCTCTGTTGGTTTCAGTTATGATTTAAAATTTTTTTTTAAATTACTAGTTTTGGAAAACACAAACAGGAATAGTCTCTCAAAGATAAAAAAGTAGTGTCTGAACCCAGGAGTTCGAGACCATCCGAGGCAACACAGTGAGGAAAAAAATAGTGTCTGACATCTTATGCCACAAAGAAAATTATTAAGATTGGCCAGAAGTTAACGGGTTAGCAGTGGTGGGAGCCAAAACCTACAATGAAGAACTCAAACTTTCCCATGGGAAAGAGTCATCTATACCATGCACGCAGACAGAAGGGAGTGAAAGCATGTATTCATCTGTGTAATTTTTTTTTTTTTTGAGTTGGTGTCTCACTCTGTCCCCCAGATTGGAGTGCAGTGGCCGCTCCCGGCCACCACAGCCTCGAACTGCTGGGCTCCAGCGATCCTTCCACCTCAGCCTTCCAAGTAGCCGGAATTACAGGCATGCACTACCACGCCCGGCTGATTTTTTGATTTATTGTAGAGATGAGGTCTTGCTGCCCAGGCGGGTCTCGAACCCACGGGCTCAGGCAATCCACTCACCTCAGCCTCCCAAAGGCGCGGGATTACAGGCTGAGCCACCGAGCCCAGCTTGTGTCATTTTTTTAACAGCTGTATTGTGAGGTCACAATGTATTTAGCTTGTCCCTTACTGATGAACATATATGTAGTTAAAATTTTTTTTTTTTTTTTTGAGTTGGAGTCTCACTCTGAAGCCCAGACTGGAGTGCAGTGGCCGCTCCCGGCCACCGCAGCCTCGACCTGCTGGGCTCTGGTGATCCTTCTGCTTCATCCTTCCAAGTAGCCGGAATTACAGGCATGCGCTACCACGCCCAGCTGATTTTTTGATTTATTGTAGAGATGAGAGGTCTCGCTGCCCAGGCAGGTCTCGAACCCGCGGGCTCAGGCAATCCACTTACCTCAGCCTCCCAAAGGCACGGGATTACAGGCTGAGCCACCAAGCCCGGCTTGATTTAAAAATTAAAGCTAAGGTCTCGATAAACCCTACTCAATTTTAATTTGCAGTTTAATTTTAATTTGAGGTTACTATTGTTTTAAAAACAAGTCAGATGGGCGATCCTTCAGACAGAAAAGGGTACTTACCAAGACACATAATGTGTGCTTCCTTTTTGTGAGAATTACAGGGAGCTAGAAGACAAGAAGAAGATTCAGAATCTCTTGGCTCTTGTGGGAACAGATGCTGGAGAAGTGACCTATTTTTGTAAGGAGCCTCCCCACAAAGTAAGTAATCTTTGGTATGGTGTGGTATATGTGGCTTTCACAAAATACAGGCCAGGTTCCATAACTGGAACAACTTTAGTACTTGCTAAAGAAGACAGATGGAGAATTGGCCATCCTAGTGCCAGGGCTACCTGGGTTTCCAAAGAATTTTTCTTCAAAATCCTTGGGAAGTAGTACTGTTTTCCCATTTCACCATTTAGAAACCTGCAGCACCGAGGGGTAGGTGTTTCAACTGAGATTAGACAGGGAAGCAGGAGCAGACTTTGAGTGGGAGAAAGTTCCCCTACTTACGTTTCTTTTTATGTCTTTGTTTATACTTGTTACAAATGTAATACGTGGTCTTTATTAAAAACAAAGAGGGAAAGTACAGAAATTTGTCTTATAAAAGTGGCAGTCTCTCATAATCCTATACCCCAGAGACAAACCATTATTAATAATTTTGTATATAGACTTCCAGCTCTTTTTCTGCTCATATAGAAATGTGTGTGTGTGTGTGTGTGTATTATTTCCATTTTTCACTTTTATAAAAAGTTTGTCAGTGAGCCTTTATAGAATGTTTTACCTGGCGTCTACAACAATCGAACATTTTTAATCACCTCTGTGTATGTATACTTATATTACTTCCCTAAAGGTACTTCTCAAAGAGCGGTTTTGTTTTGTTTTTAAGCATATATTGCTAAATAGCCTTGCTATTTTATTATATTATTATTTTTTAGTTTCATTATCAACACTGGGTTTTATCCAGTTTGTTTCTTTGCCCATGTGGCCTCTCATATACAAAACATCCTCATGTGGTAAATTTATGATAAATTATGGTAAATTATGATAAATTTAGGTTATGAATGGTGCTTGATTTGTAGAACAAAGGCTAAAAAGTAAACTATTACATTTATAGGAAGGCAACTTCTATACCTATTTTCGCTTCTTTAGGTCAGCATTCTCCAAAAGACTATTCGGGCTGTAGGTGAATGTGAACAGAATGAATCTGCAGCTTTAAAAGCAGGTAACAACCGTATTACATACTTGAAATTCTCATTGACACAGAATTGAAAATCACAGTGAAAATAATTAGAAATGTTTTCCGACTATACAGTGATAATTGATGTTCATAATGATGCCGCTAATGAACTTTTTAAATCATCCAAGGAATTAAATTTTGTTCAGTGCCCTTTTTAAAATTTTTTTTTAGTTAAAGTCTCACTCGGTTGCCCGGGCTGGAGTGCAGTGGCACACTCACGGTCACCACAGCCTCAACCTGCTGGGCTCAGGTGATCCTTCCGCCTCAGCCTTCCAAGTA
>NW_007087049.1:0-1353 GCF_000164805.1 Carlito syrichta
CGGCGCTTTGGGAGGCCGAGGCGGGAGGACTGCTTGAGGCCCGGCCCCGGCCAGCCGTCCCGGGTTCCGCGCAGAGCGCTTGGCGGTGCTCCTGCGCTGTGTGTCCTCAGGGGGTCGTGCCCCTCTCTGAACCTCAGTTTCTCCCTCTGCAAAGTAACACTCCCGATAGCTGCCTGCCAGGGCATATGGAGGGAGGCGTTCATTGAGCGCCTGCTGGGTACCAGGCCGAGCGCTGAGCGGGGAAAGGCCTCGAGGGACAGGGACTTGCTGCATGCGGCCACGTGACGTGTTTTCAGAGCGGGGCTGGACAAGGCGGCAGAGATGCCTGGTGCCCGGCCCGACCTGAGGACGCTCGCCAGGAGTCCTGGAGGCCGAGGGGCGTCAGCCGATGCCTGGGTTCGAGCCTGGATCTGGCTGCGTGGCCGCAAGAGCCTTCCTCTAGCCTCAGTTTCCCTTTCTGTAGAGTGTGGATTGGAACAGTTCCCGTCCTCCAGGGCTGTGGGGACTCCATCCCGGGGACAGAGGGCCACACAGGGACACCGGTGGTGTCTGGGCTGGGATTGGCTTATCTGTCCTGTGTACCCGGCCTCCCTGTGATATCGCGTGTCTCCAGCACCTGGTATACAGGAGGTGTCTAATAAGTGCTGGCTGAATGAAGGGACGAGTCGGTGGCGTGGCGGGTGGCATGGAGGGAGAGTTTGCTCCTGGAGCAGGAGTCTGAGTGGGAAGGCGGGCTCCACAGTCCTGGCTTCCCTGTAGGCACTGCTGCTCCCAAAACCTCTGCCTCAGTTTCCCCTTTCTCTCCTCGGCGGTGTCTGTTCTGAGTGGGAGCCTGCTATGTGCACACAGTAGGTGCTCACCATGAGGGCGCGCAGAGGCCAGGCATGGTGGTTCACCCCAGTAATCCCAGCACTTTGGGAGGCCGAGGCAGGAGGACTGCTTGAGGCCAGGAGTTGGAGACCAGCCTGGACAGCATAGCCAGACCTCGTCTCTGCAAAAAAATTTGAAAAAAACTGGCCAGGCGTGGTGGCGCCTGTAGTCCCAGCTACGCGGGAGGCTGAGGCGGGAGGACTGCCTGAGTCCAGGAGGCCGAGGCTGTGGTGAGCCAGGATCGCGCCACTGCACTCCCGCCTGGGCCGCAGAGCCAGACCCCAACTCAAAGGGGTTCTGGGTTTTCCAGTGGGGCACGGGCCCGGCCGCCAGGTGACCTTGGGGTGTCGCTGGCCTCCCCTGGGCCCGGCACCTGCCTTGAGCACTGCCCTGGCGGGGCGGGCAGCGTGGGAAGGGGAAGCCGGCGTGGGCTGGAGCCTCCCGGCGGCGGGGCGGGAGTACCTGGTTGCCAAGGTTACCACC
>NW_007087050.1:0-1222 GCF_000164805.1 Carlito syrichta
CAGCCACTGCACTCCAGTCTGGGCGACAGAGTGAGAGTCCAACTTAAAAAAAAAAAAATTTTTTTCCTCCTCTTTTTTAACTGTCAATTTATTAAGTGCACAATCTTACTAAAGATGTATTTCCTGCAAAAACATTCTTTTGGACTAATTTTTCTCTATTTAATTGCATTAGATTTATATTTTCTTATCTATGACAATATTACAATCTATTTAGAATGAATATCTATTATCCTTTGCAACAAGTCTCTTTGGAAATGATTATTTTTAACCTCTTACCATCACTGGGTGAATTACCATAGTCGGAATATTTCATTGTTCAATTAATGTTATTAAGAAATTCAACATTTGATAGGGAGAATTTTTACACAACTTATTTATGCACTCAGTCAAAAATGTCCATAAATGCAATTTTTGAAAAGTTGAGCAAAGAGTGTTAGGATTGTTTCAGTTAAAGAAAATTCTTGGGTGTGTAAGGCCATTTATTATAGCTCATAATCAGAAAATCAGTTTTTAGTGTCATAGAATTGAGCATATGAAACAGCTAGTAGCTAATGTGTAGAAGTACAGTTTGATTCACTTCTCAAACAAATAATAAGATTAATTGTGTGTCTGTGCATATGTGTGTGCATTCCAGTAGAGGAAACATAAGGAAAATTGAGATTTCATGGGCTGGATTTGGTTGCTCACACCTGTAATCCCAGCACTTTGGGAGACCAAGGAGGAAAATTGCTGGAGTCAAGGACTTCAAGACCTGCCTAGGCAATATTGTGTGATCTCAACTCTATAAAAATAAATAAATAAAAAGTCCATAATGGCGGCATGCACCTGTAGTCCTAGCTAGTAAGCAAGCTGAGGCAGGAGTGCCACTGCACTCAAGCTTGGGCCACAGAGCAAGAACTTCATTAAAAAAATACACACACACGTGCGCCATATATATATGTTATATATATATTTACATATTACATATATATGTGTGTATACGTGTGTATATATATATAATATATATATATATATATATAGAGAGAGAGATCCTACCAATATAAATCACATATAAAATCCATGTATTTAATTCAATTTCCTTCCAAAGGGGGAATATGGACATGGTTTTTATCCTCAGTTAAAAAAAGAAATTTGAAGCTTTGTTTGATCCAGTAACACAATTTTTCCTTCCTTCCTTCCTTCCTTCCTTCCTTCCTTCCTTCCTTCCTTCCTTCCTCCCTCC
>NW_007087050.1:1347-16542 GCF_000164805.1 Carlito syrichta
CTGCACTCCAGTCTGGGCAACAGAGTGAGACTCCAACTCAAAAAAAAAAAAAAAAGCTTTAATCAACACAGTTAGAAGCCATGCTTGATTTTCTAAATTAGTTCACATATTTTAAAATAATGTTATTAAATGTGAAACCTGACTTTGCCAAAGTAATCAGATATTTAATATCAGTGATAGGATATAAGTAATTTTAATTTAACATATTTTGAGTAATATGAAAGATTCTAGAGTATTGTGTTAAAAATTGTTGACTAAATTATAATTGTTAAATTGACAGATATCTTCAGGTTTCTGTCATTATGATACACAGTAATAAAATTAGATAAAGTGTTTATGAAAATATAACTGGTTTTCCAATAATAATTTTTTTTACTAAAATCTTTGTAGTTTTGTCTTCCCAATAAATGTATTTCAAAATAAAAAATATATATTTGACAAGCAGATATATCATTGAATGTTAGAAGAGAAAAAGGCAATTGAAAATCATGTCGTGTATATTTGATTAAATAATAATAATAATAATAATAATAATATACTGAGTATCAAAGGCTATAAGGGATTACTTACAGAAGCCATGCATGTTAGTGGAATAGGTGAGTCTACAAACTAAATTAGTTTCATTTATTCCTGAGCAGGATTAATTGAACACAGGCCAATATAAATGTGAGAATCCATTTAAAAAGTTCTTTTATGCATGCAAATTAAAACTACACTGAGATACCACCTAACTCCAGTCAGGATGGCTATCATCAATAACTCAAAAAACAACAGATGCTGGAGAGGATGCTGTGAAAAGGGAACACTTCTACACTGTTGATGGGAGTGTAAACTAGTACAGCCTCTGTGAAAAACATTGTGGTGATTCCTAAAAGATATAAAATTGACATGGCATATGATCTTGCAATCCCCCTTCTGGGAATATACCCAGAAGAACTCAAATCATCTATAAAAAAGATACTTTCACAAATATGTTTATCGCAGCATTGTTCACAGTAGCAAGAAAATGGAACCAACTGTGCTGCCCATCAAAAGAGGACTGGATTAAAATATGTGGTACATATAGATGGTGGAATATTATGTAGCCATAAAAAAGAACAAAATCATGAAATTCACAGCAACCTTCAAGGACTTAGAGTATATAATACTGAGTGATCTTCTACAGAAACAAAGAACTATATATCACATGTTCTCACTCATTAGCGGACCTTGAACAATTATTATAATACTATAAGAAAAGGATTGGAAGTAGTGGAAAACAGTCGGGAGGGGGTGAGGAAGTGGGATTGACAGTAGTGGGAATCTGCCTGGGGAAGGGGGTGGTGCACACCTCATCAACAAGGATAACTGCATAATGAACATTTGTATACCTAACCCTGAATTGTACCCCACATCTTTAAAATATAAAAAATTACAAGTTAAACAAAAGTTGTTTTATGTAAATATATCTCTTTGCCCCTAAAATTATTGGTGAAATTAATCATGCATTTACCCTGTAGATGCAACTCTGCTGGATTTTTCAAGCATTTTTTGGATTAGATCAGTTTTGATCACATGTATGTGTTTGCATGGGATTAGGAATATCAATTTGTAGTAATTAGTGGGATAATTGCAGCAAATGATCTCATCATTCTTTTAATTTCCTCTCCTGTTAATATTACTAAGCTCTATTCTAGATACTATCTTGATATTAAATCATTTCTCTTTAATTTTCCCTGTGGGAAAACATCTGCCATTGCCTACTCTTTTTTGTGTGTGTGTCCCTATTGCCTCAGATTCCCTATGGACTATATCATATCTTGTTGACATTGCATCTTCTAATTGCCTTTGATGAATTTTTTACTTCAGGGCTTTACAAAAATCTGAATTTTTAGCTGCTTTATTTCCTGTAGCAACTCAGATATTTTTCTCTCTATGTTACTAGCATGTTATTTGATTTATGGAATATCTTTTAAGGTAATGAGAACCATCAAATTGCTTTAAATTAACTATTTTGTTTGACTAAGAATTTTTAAAAATTAAATGCTAATAAATCTTCTAGTTATATTTAGTTTTTTAACATGTCGATTTTTCATGTCTTTTATAACCTTAATTATTTGTTTCTCTTCATTAAAATACTATTTTCTGATAATAATCGTGTTTCTTTGTCTTACACTTATTATTTAAACTCATTTATTCTATATCAGACCAATTTTTTATAATATTCAAATATGTGAGAGTTTTTAAGTAGTCTAATGTCAACTTACTAATATTTATAATGTACTGGTTAGGTTTTTGTGATCTATATTTTATATTAACATAATTATTTTATATTATGAAATTATGCTTATATCTTATATTTTATATTTCTATAATAAATGCTTTTTATTATGAAGTGGCATTCAATTATGATCATATTAAAATAAAATTGTTTTATATCATTTCATGTTCATTATTATTATTGCTTTTGCAAAAATAATCTTAGGTGATCTAGACATTTAAAAATGTTTAAATAATTGTTTTAAATACAAAAGTTATTTATATTTATTTTATATCTGTATTTCTATAAAGTCGTTTCTATATTTCTATTTTATTATTTAGATGAGCAGACTAGTTATTGAAGGTTAGAAGATAAAGTTTGAGTAATATAAATATTTATATTAATAATTAATCTGTGCAATTTGAAGACTATTTACATATTTCTTTCCCTTTCTGCTCTGTCCTGTAAAAGCCTCTTTCAGTCGCACTATACATTGTCATAACTAAAATGGAATAGTTTACCAATATTAAGATGATATACTTTTAAATGTACCCCTAAGTAATTTTTAGTAGCATACATGAGAATGGGAATTTATACTAAGAAACAGTATAACCAAAATACTAAACATTATCTTGATAATAATATATTGTATAGGTGAACATTAAGAAAATTTTACCAAATGTAAGTAATATAAATTAAAACTAATGTATTATTTTATATTTATATATTTATATCCTTTTCTAGGTAAAAATCTGTCTCTGGAATTTCTGATTGTTGTTAACTCTATTAGTAGTATCATTGGGTATTTTACCAAATTTACAAAGATATTGATAGGATTACTGTGTGTTCCATGTGTGCTTTCAGACTAAAATATTGCTGAATATACAAAAAATAATTTATATGACTATCTTTATTTTTATTTCATTGTACAAGTTTTGTATATTAAAATTCTCCTATTGCATTAGAATAGATGGAAAGTCAAACAGGAACTTGAGGAAAATACAGAAAAGACAGATAGATACATTTTTTTCTGAAGGTGTGTTTAACATTTTTCATAACTATATAAACCTAGCAATTTGCAACACAATCTCAGAAGCTCTCTTTATTTGTCCTTAAATTTTAGTATTCATGAGAAACATACACATTGTGTTAAATTAGGGAAATTTTGTCAACTGAATGAATCAATTTTCTAAAGAACTACATTCAGGTTGTATGTACCCAGCTAAAATTTTTCTGCAATATTTTTAAAGCTACAAACATGTTTTTTTCTTAACCACTGAGGATTTCATGTATTAAAGTGTAACTATCCTTTAGTCAAAATTGTATTTTTAAGATGCTACTTTATCCTATGTTTATACAAAATAAAATGATCATTTTATTTAGTTATATATGTCAAGCTAAAATAATTTGTCAGAGTTGAACATTTGTCATTATATATTTTCCTTTTACATTAAAAGATTGAAGAATACTTATTTGTTACTAATTTATTTTCAATTGTGTGTGTCTGCGGGGGGGTATGCAATAAGAAGTATTTGCTGTAACATTCATTCCTGAAAAATGCAGAGGTGTAAAACAACTTATTTACTTGTTCTTATCAATAGTTAAAGGTTCATAAGACTACTTATTTGTAATTCAGCAGTCATTAAAATATATTCACTTCAAATTGAAGATGCATTATCATATTAATGTATTTAGATATATGTCATATGGATATTTGGAATTTATAAAGTTATTAAGTTTATCAATTTCTCTCATTTTAGTGTATCATAAATTCGAACCCAAATTATATTTGCAATTTCAACATGTTAATGACAGCTTGAAGTTATATCATTGCCAAGACCCATAACTATCAGTAGAATGGCTAACAAGTTTAAGCTATAAATGTAATGCTGTATTTTAAATTAGTTATAATTGCTGTTGATGTTTTACTTTAATGTCCTTTTATCTTTTACATTTTCTCTGCCAAAATCCTCTACCCTATATATTTAGCTACTCTAAAAAGGCTAAGTAGACAATAGCTATTGCTAAGTTAAATAAACTATTTGGGCAAATATATAAGATAATATTTAAATGTTAGTTTATAATAATAGAAAAATATGCCTTTTATATAATTATAATTTTAAAACTCTCTTGAAAATCCTCAAACATTGGTGAAATCATTTGTAGTCTTTGCAAAATAGTTTATTATATATGCTAACATTAGCTGTTACTGATTATAAAAAACAAAATCTGAAAATATTTATTGCACATACTTTCTGCCCTAACATGATCCATATATATGTAAAATATCTTTTATTTCTAACTTTTGTTATTTATTTATTCAAAGAACACATGATATGTCATAAAATTTATAAATAAAAATTGTGTGTATTTCAACAAAATGTCACATTTATTAAAATATTAAATGTCACATTTATTAAAATCTTATTATATAATATTATTTTGAATTAGGAATATGTGTGACACAATGGTTTATTAAGTAGAAAAAATAAATATGAAATGATGAGTCATTGATAGATTACTACAGCTAGGCTCTTTCATGCATTTATTAGCAAGCAATATCTCATATAAAAAAGCACATCCTGTACTATGTTTCATCAACCGTTGTTTTGTAGGCCTATTAAAGTTTTGATAAATATATTTATAAGGGCCTTCAAAATTAAGGCTATAGAATAAAAATTCAAAAATAATCCAACAAAATTGCAGGAAATTGTTGCTTACTAACAAAGGCTTGGCTATAATTTTCTGGCTATGAAACTATTGTTGCAATTTTCATCATTTGCATTTAATTTAAAGCCCTAAGGTAATATTATAACATTAATTTTATAGAAATAATGAGCTGGTCAATTGGAATTAAATAGAAAATGAGCAAGTGAAATACGCATAATGTATTGTAGACTGACAGAACTTAAAATTTCACACGTTATTTTCAATTGCCTTTCAATTAACCTTGGAATAAAATATATTCCCATTTGTGTAGCAGATTTACAAAGTAGAGACGTGTACTGCTTTAGATAGTACCCATTAGCCTTTAAGCCACTGAAATTTGACTAATGTCACTTTAAACATAATTTTTGAAAACACTTAATTCTAATTAATTTAAATTTTAAAATGAATACTACAATTATTGAAAATTTGTTTGCAAAACCTTTGCTATATGAGTGTACTTTTTCACATGTAAATGTTATGAAATTCATATACAGATATATTGTCTCTTTTAAAATATAGTATCTGAATATTAATATATCCCAAATATAAAATATCACATTTCAAAAAGAGTATAAAAATAATGTAAAATATCTTAATTATAATTTTATTTGGATTGAATGGTGAAATCAAAATATTGTTGATATTATATGCCAAATAAAATATACTTTGATATTAAGTTTACTTGTTAATATTAACTTTAGTATGTCTGTCTACTAGAAAAGTTAAAGTTATATATGTCATTCACTTATATTAATATTGGGTAGTTTAATTGCCATAGTTGTGTTTGTAGGTAAGTTTTTGTGTTAAATTTCCACTGTGATGCTTGGTTTGATAATATACTATTGATTGATGTGATTTTTTCACAAAATAGAATTCATCATGTAGAACTACTAAGCAGAAACCTCTTATTTGTTACAAAATGTGACTGTTGCAAATAATTTAATTAACCAAAAGTAAATTTTAAAAGAATAACATTAAACATTCATTTTATATAGCTAATAGCAAAAAATTATAACATTTTCTATTTCATCAAAATTTAAACAAACCGAGTAATTCAAATTTGATATAAGAATTTGCAAAGTTAGTTTGATTTTAAAAGTAAAATCATAATCACTGTAAGTATATGTACAAAATGACATTAACTGGTTTATTTTTTTTTCCTTTGGTAGTGTTCACTATCAAACATAACTTGACAGAATTATCTTCTTATTGAATATGCTTTCATAAGAATACATAAGAATAATTATGTCTTCATAAAAATAATTAAATTTTTGTTTAATTCTTTAGTCATCAGTTTTTATCTTTTTTAATTGACATAAAACCTCTCTGGATCAAATTAATTATAAAAATAAGTTTGATTGTATATATTTGTGGTTTGTAACTTGATGAGATGGTGTTAATATAGATAGCTGAATGATTATTTTAGTGAAGCAGATTAACATATCCATCATATCACATAGTTACTTTTTTTGTGACAAGAACAGCTAAAATTTACTTATTTAACAGCAAAATGTTAATACAGAACAATTTTACTTTAGTCCATGATTTGTACATTAGGTCTTCTGACTTGTTCATCCTACGTATCTGCTAATTTCTATTCTTTCACCTGCATCTCCCCATTTCCTCTCCATATTACTCACCTCCACCAGTAATAGCTGCTGTTTTATTCTCCATCTCTATGTATTTGAGCTCTTTTTAAAGATTTCAAATATGATTGAGATCATGCAATATTTATCTTTCTGTGTCTGGCTTATTTTATTCAACTTAAAATGTTCCCAGGTCCATTCATGTTATGGCAAATAGCTGAATTTCCTTTTTAACACCGAGTAATATTTCATTCGTATATGTCACATTTTCTTTATTCATTCATCCACTAGTGGACGTGTATGTTTCTGTATCTTGGCTATTATGAATAAAGCTACAATAAACATGAGGGGTATAGACATATTCAAACTGGTGATTTCATCATCTTTGGGTATATATCTGAGAGAGGAGATAATCAGAAGCTAGTTAGGCAGGCAGAGAAGGAGGATCCCGAGAAGAATTAGCACCTGCAGGAATGCCCCCAGTACCACCCCTATTATATAATTGTGGGCTGAAAGAGTGACTAGTGTGGTGAACATCCTTTCAATCCAGGATATTTTGCTAGAAGGGGCGTTTTGCTGCTTAAACACAGGTGCAGTAGCTTAACTACATGTCCTAACTTGACTTTGGCTTATTATAATATCATTAACATACTATTAGCATTGAGGTTTTACCTCTCTGAGTGGGCTTTTCTGAAGTACTTATGGGTAATATTCAAGATGGAATAACTGGTCAAGGATTCGCATGCAAAGTAAGGATTGGGTCTCAGGAAGTAAGCCTGGGTGAGATGTAAATGAGGAAAAAACGCCTCTAGAAAAAATAGGATAAAACCCACAAAAAATTCCTGACACCAGATAACCCATTTTATGACCCCTCTCTGTTTCTAGAGAGCTTTGGTGGTTAATAAACTCCTTTCACTCGTCCGTTTGGTGTCCGTATTCCTTAATCTTCTTGGTCGTGGGATAAGAACCCAAGGTTGCTGGTTTCAGCTGACAGTGGAGCTCAAAACTCCTGCAACAAATGCATTTTTATTTCTTATGTTCTCTTCTGGGAGTCCTGTGGTTTCAGGTTCTACATTGACATCTTTTAACCATTCTGAGTTGATTTTTTGTTTATGCTGTAAATATGAGTCCAGTTTCATTATTTTACATGTAAAATTCCATGGTGCCCTTGTCAAAATTATTTGGAAACTATTTTGTCGACTTGTCTATGTTTCTGTTTGTATGTCAACATCACTGTTTCCATTACTATAGGTTTGCAGTATAATTTTAAATTGTGATACCTCTAACTTTTTAATTTTTTTCTCCTCAGTATGTTTTGGTTATTTGTGGTTTTATTTGTGTGGGTGGATTCCATACATTTTGGAGATTTTTAAAATTTTACTTCTGTAAAGAATGCCATTGGAATTTTGATAAAAAAGAATTGTAAGGAACTATTATGAATTGATTAAAATATACATAGTATAATTATTGAGTGTAAAGTCTACTCCATGTATACAAAATTCTTACTGCACATTCAGCCTTTCGATGTTTCTCTGGACAATTCATACATGGCAACAAAAATTGTGAGAAGTAATAATAGAGAATATGTGAGAAATTGTTTTGCTTACAAATTTTTTCTTTCAATGAGTTTCTAAGATTTGGTTATAAGAAATAAATGTGTGAAAACTCTGTGTGAGTGTGATTTCCCATTGTGAAAGGCACAATATGTCCATTAATATACAATAATTATATCAGATCAGTCTGCTCAAAAAATTGACTTCCAATATTGATATATAAGCCTATATTAATTAACTTTCTATTCACTTATTTTTATTGCTGAATTATAGCCATGACTTGCACATTTTTTATTTTTATCTCTGAAAATAGGTTTTCAAAGTACAATATAACACGAATACAAAGACATTATCCGATGAACATTAAGCACATGAATGTAGTGAAGTTAAAACTTGCAAGTTCCTGATTGTATTAAAAATTATAAAGTGTCTTTTTATAGTCCCTTCCACTTGAACACATACAACATAGATATCAAATTTGTATTGCTAATTTCAGACTAATTTAATCTCAAAATCTACAGTGAATCTTGGCAAGAAACATAAATAGATTCATTAATTGCCTGAACATTAGAAATAAATATTAATATTTTTTCTTTTTTGTGACTTTATTTAGAAATCAAAAAGAAATGACATTGGCATTAAATTACCATAATTAAATTTGTATTAATATATTACCCTTCATTAAGTCTGTGCTGATATGAATATGAATTAGACACATGATCTAACATTTAAAATAAGCTTGTTCAACTCAGAAGAAATAATTTTTCCAACGTAACAACAATAGAAAAGACACCATGAGTAAATCTTTGGAGTACCAATAATACATGATTTATTGCAAATCTTTTATAAACAAAGATCTCTAGTAGGTGCAGGTGCTTGAAATTAGGTATACTAAAATGAGACCGCAAATGAAAAGAAGTTCTTGTCCCTCAAACCTTTATCTCTACAGGATTATGTAATTCTTTACA
Source organism: Carlito syrichta (assembly GCF_000164805.1). Lineage (NCBI taxonomy): Eukaryota > Metazoa > Chordata > Mammalia > Primates > Tarsiidae > Carlito > Carlito syrichta. The sequence continues at coordinate 10,403 of NW_007087050.1, forward strand.
GGGGAAATAAATTAGTGTTTACAACCAAAACACTTCAGGTTGCAAGGGATATTATATTGACCAAAACAAACAAACAAAAGCATCCTTTCCTTCATGAAACATAAAAATGAAAGATTGAGATTCTTCTATTTAGCACATCAACTACATGTATTCTATGAACTGTAGTAAGTTAAAAGAGTTAGAACACGTGATATGGAAAACCTTAGGACAAATAAAAGAGGATATTGTTAAAAGATAAACTTTCCATTGTGTGAGAACATTGCAATGCTTGTTGATGTTGTATAATATTGTAAAATGTGTAATTTTACTAGTAATTAAATAATAATTGCATATATGTGTATAGGAACAGATTTATATTGACATAATTTTATATTCAATAAACAGCAATTGCTAATGTAAATCTTTAATTATACTTCTTCCTATACTCTTTTTTTTATTTTTTATTTTTTGAGTTGGAGTCTCACTCTGTCGCCCAGACTGGAGTGCAGTGGCTGCTCCCGGCCACCGCAGCCTCGACCTGCTGGGCTCCGGGGATCCTGCCGCCTCAGCCTTCTGAGTAGCCGGAATTACAGGCATGCGCTACCACGCCCAGCTGATTTTTTGATTTATTGTAGAGATGAGGTCTCACTGCCCAGGCGGGTCTCGAACCCGCGGGCTCAGGCAATCCACTCACCTCAGCCTCCCAAAGGCGGGGGATTACAGGCTGAGCCACCGAGCCCAGCTCTTCCTATACTCTTTAAAAAATTATTAAGGAATGTTACAGTATGCAAATTAAAATATGTAAGGGCAATATTTTTCCTCTGTTTATTTCAACTTTGAATTCTAATAGCAAAGCATGATATCTCTTTAAGAAATTAAAATACAGAAGCATTTTCTGCCAAACTTTCAGCTTTGCTTTCAACTGCCAACATGCCACAGTAATTAAGAAGAGTCAAGATGTAGAATAATTAACTGTACAACACAGGAATGAATTTGCACATGCTGCTAAAACCCCAACATTCTCTTCTGTAACTTATAACATGATGGGGAAATATAAGGCCAGGACAATGGTGAAAAGCAACAGAAACTGGTTGTTTTTAAAAGTTCTTACTGAATATCTGCATGTAAACAGGCATTGTTATTTGATGGTGGCAGAGATATGATGAAAACATTTTTAAATGACATACAATTTGGTATTTTATTATTTAATTTTTTTATGATAAAATGTTATGTTCAATTTTTCTTTTATATTTTATATTATAACATTATAAAATACATGTGTTAATACAGAGCATTATATGTTATATCTGTCTTGTGCGATACATCTTGTAATGGCAGTTATTTTTGTTTCTTTTTTCACTGCTGTGTTCTTACCAAATAGAAGAGGAACCAGCATATAGTAGAAACTAATAAACATCTTTAAAATAAATTCAGTACAATATAATAAACAGACTGCTAATCATCTCACTTGAAAGCCTGACTTTTTTTGATTCCCACTCACGTCCCTGAGCTAAACAGGTAAACATCCCAGAATAAACTTCCAAACTTTCCTTCGTATATATGCACAGATATTACATGAGAAATTAACTTACTTTTCTGAGACATAATTAGAGATGTAATATCTAAGTTGCTTTTCCCTAGTCATCAGTGCACTTGAACAACTTTTGATGTCAGCCTTTTTTCTTTACTATTTTGCAAATTTTATAATTATATATCTTCCTATATCCTTTGAAAATTTTATTTATTTAGTTTTTGAAAATGTATAAAAGCTAATTAGTATATGCATTACTAACATGTTTTTTGGACTTTATCATCAGTGCTGTTTTTTTTTCACACTCATTTATTAAGATTTTATTGAGTGTTAGTTAATATAAACACAGCATGAGATAAAAAGACAATACATTCCATGTAATTTACAGTGTTTACAGTGGATTTAGTTAAGAGAGGAGAGACTGTCAGACAGTGATGTTTTATAATTTAAATAATGATAGTAATTGTTTCCCTAAGGACTGTTTCTTTAATTAGCTTTCTTTCCTCTTTATCATCAATATTTTTTCTTTCTAGAGTCCTTTACCCTTTGGTTTTGAATACATTTAAACTAAAGGTGCTGTGGTTTTATAAGTGGCATATGTCAATTTCCAGTCACACAAAAGATGATCATAGAATTAAGTTAATTTATCTCTTCACTTGGTTCTCCACACGTGGGTCATATGTCTGATATATCATTTTAATAGATTTTTTTAAATGTCTAACTCTAAATTAGTTACAATCTGTTATTTTCAAGTAAGGTAAATCAGGAATAATCTAGTTTTCCTAAAGGACAGTTAATTTTCTCATCACCATATATTATTTTCTCATTGAATAGAAACATAATTGCTATTATATATTAACATATTATATATACCTATATCTACTTCTGCCTTAGCTAAATAATGTCTATTAGTATGACAATACAATTCTGTAAAATCACAGCGATTATTTCCTCATTATTTGATCTTGTTCATAGTTTCTTCAACATTTGTTATTTCAGTGACAAAACTTTTATGTTTTCAATAAACTTAAAAATCATTGTATAAAAAAAGCTAATAATTGCGACTGCACTTACATTTAAATATCTCAGTTCAGAAAATTGATAGTCTATAGTATTTTATCTTTTTAAATAGTCTTAAATAATCTTTTAAAATAACATATTTCCTTTATTTTCATTCTTTTAAAAATTGTATCTCAGATAGTTTTGTAATTGTCTACATTTTATACCTGGACTTTTCACAATTTTGCAACAATGTTGAAAGAACTTTTCTCCCTTTGATTTTTATGTGCTTATTGCAATTTATTATTGTGTGCTTATGGAGCAATATAGTCATTTAATTTTACACATTTATATCAATATAAAATCTATATACTTATAAATTTATCTTGAATGTTTTTCATTACTCTTATGATATTATAGTTGTTTGGTAGATATAAAGCCATATCATGAACAAAATAAAATCTTACTTTTCATAGGTATGTTATTTCATTGCTTGGAATTGTACCGTTAAGTTAATCTTGATCATTTCAGTAGTGTGAATTACTCCTTATTAGCTAAGGGTCATTAAAATCAATTGTATTTGAAATCATATTTTTAGTTCTTAAAACAGTGCTTATAACTGTTTTCCTTTTTTTATTTTAAATATAAAATCTCTCTAAGGATTATCAGATAAATTTTTAGCATTCATGATTATAATCATTTGCTTAATTTCTTTAATTGTTTATGTGATAAGCTATGTTAATAATTTTTCCATTACCTGACTACTATGAAATTCCTGACAAAACCACAAAGCTGTTAAAACTGTTTATTTTTTGTATTACTTAATTCCTGCACTTTATTTAGAATAGTCTGCACACATTTTATGCAGTTTAATCTATATATTTTCACATTTTGCAGTATCAATGTTGTGTTGGAGCATTAATTTATGTAATTTAAATAAAATGGTTTGAGATAATTTTTTATTTTAGAATATTTTTTAAGACATTGGTATTATGACATTTTAAATAAGTTGTTTGGAAATTCAACTGTGAAAATGTCATTTTAATGTCATATATTTAATCATATTTCTATTGCCATATGGCAGAATTGCTTTATTGAGTAGAATTAATTTTGATGTTATGTACTGCTAAAGATATTAAAGTTTTTAGACATTTTAGTAATGTTTAGACTGAGTGAAGCTGAAAGAAAAAGAAACTTCTCCCTTAAATAATTATAAAGTTAAATAAGTCTCAGTTTCAGTTTAAATAGAATTTTATACCAGTATAGGTCATAATCTGTGTGTGCAAAAATACACCATGTAAATATTTTAAATATTTTTCAGAAGCTTGTATTTACCTTTAATCTATTTGATCAGAATTTGCAGGGAAGAGTCAAGAGTTCTGGTTTATAAATATATTCCATAGGTGATGCTGATTCACAGCCATCTGTAGAAACTATTGTCCTACAGAACACTTATTAACATTTTATATATTGCCAGTAGTTTTAACATTTCTCACAAAAAATGAGTTTTGATACTAAATACAATTATATTTTGCATATTAACTTGCAAGTCAAGTAGAAATTAAAGGTAAATTCCAATAACCATTTATTTACTTTAAGCATAAATTAATGTGAAAACGATTTATCTAATGCAGTCATATTCAGTCAGAGTAAATAATAACCTAAATGTTCAAAAGAGTAGTGGTCTTTAAACTTTTATTTATTTTATTGAAGAATAAGTTTCAACTTTGCCATTGTCTGGAAAAAAGCACAATTTAATTTAATGAATCTAGTGTGTGTGTGTGTGTGTGTGTGTTTATTTTTACCTCTTAAATAGCAATAACCAAGGGTCAAATATTATTTTATGGATTGATGCTTGTCTCAATAGAGGTAATAACTTTCAATATAGCCAAAGGTTGTGAACATTAATCCTTGGAAATGTCCTTTTCCAAGGTTAGCATGGCTTTTGTTACTATACCTCCCCGTGAGAGTCTCAGAGCAGGGGCAATGGGGTGCATCCGAATTGGTGTAATATAATGCAGTCAATCTTAAAAAGGAAGCCAAGTGTGGCATGACCGATAATTGAATATGTTTCTCTAAAAAAAACACCACAGCTACAGAGCTACCATTCCCTTCAAATCAATATGAGCTAATATTCCCATGCTTTCTCTAAACAGTTGTGTATGCCTCACTTAGGATGAACTTCAAAGAAAGATATTTTTATTCATGTCACAAAGTGGTACTTTTGTTTTTTGCCAAAGTGAAATTGTTAGCTAATTGTATATTCTTATCTGTAAGCATAATGATCTTGTTATTTCTTTTTATAAAACATTTCATCAATAAGCATTCATTTAGCAATAAATATAGAATCACAGTGAGTTCGAGGGTGAGGAACACTCATTTAGCAATAAATACAGATTCACAGTGAGCTTGGAGGTGAGGAACGCACAAAGGATTTTTGGAAATATTTATAAATCATAATTTTAGACACATTTTTAAGCATAAATATTTAAACATAATAAACATAATATTGTTGATGATCTATTTCACAATTTTGGCATCTGATTCTAGCAAATAATTAAAGATACTCTATAAAAGGGATAGCAGTAGAGGGACACTGCTGAGGTGGTAGGTTGCATTACATTGGTAAGTATGCCTGATTCAAATCCAGTCGAAGTGCAATCCAGTGAGAGACCCAAAGCATCTCATGTACTTAAACCACCTAGGTACATAATCCTGACTTGTACCCCACAACTTTAAAATCAAATTAAATTGTCCGGGCTCGCTGGCTCAGCCTGTAGTCCCAGCACTTTGGGAGGTCCAGGTGAGTGGATTGCCTGACACTGCCGGTTTGAGACTAGCCCTGGCAAAATAGCAAGACCTCATTTCTACAATAAATAATAATAATAATAATAATAAATTAGCCAGGCATGTTATTGCGTGCCTGTAGTTTCAGTTACTTGGAAGGCTGAGGCGGAGGGCTCGCCGGAGCCCAGCAAGCCATCCCTGGCGTGGCCTGTGAGTGAGCCACTGCATTCCAGCCTGGGCAATGGAGTGAGATTCCAACTCAAAAAAATAAAATAGAACAAATTAAATTAAAAAACAAATCAATTTTAAAAAGAATAATTACTTTTAGGAAATAAGACTGCTTTCATTCATATCATAGTTTTATTGTGCTCTAATTGGAAATGCGATAGAATTGATTATCCATGCATATTCTGCAAGAAAAGCTTGACATAACAGGAATATATGCTTTCTTAGTCAAAAGTGCAGTCATTATATTAATAATCCATCTTTTTGTAGTAGGTACAGTGAAGAACCTATAGCTGCCACAATGCACAAATTAGGACACTTGACATGTTGGAGAAGAACCATACTGAAGATAAATCTACCACCATTAAATTTTCTGTGGTGTGTATTATAATAGTGAATGAGTGCTTGATGTGAATGAGATAGGGTTTTCTAGAGAAACAGAACCAATAGATACAGATATATACAGATGGACAAGAGGTTATTGGTGGGGTCAGGGGGAATAGGCTCACACTATTATGGATGCTAAGATGTTCTACAATAGGCCATCTGAAAGTTGGCGAGCACGCCGGGCTCGGTGGCTCAGCCTGTAATCCCGCGCCTTTGGGAGGCTGAGGTGAGT
>NW_007087050.1:16562-17707 GCF_000164805.1 Carlito syrichta
CAATAAATCAAAAAATTAGCCGGTTGTGGTAGCGCGCGCCTGTCATTCCAGCTACTCGGAAGGCTGAGGCGGAAGGATCGCCGGAGCCCAGCAGGGGAGGCTGCGGTGGCCGGGAGCGGCCACTGCACTCCAGTCTGGGTAACAGAGTGAGACTCCAACTCAAAAAAAAAAAAAAAAAAAAAAAAAAGAAAGTTGGGGAGCCAGAGAAACTAGTAGCATTGTTCAGTTCAAATCTGAAAGCCATTTTCAGTTGATTTTTGTATAGAGTGATAGATAGGGATCCAGTTTCATTCTTCTGCATGTAGCTAGCCAGCTTTCCCAGCCCAATTTGCCAAATACAGTTTCCTTTTCCCAGTGTTTATTATTGATGGCTTTGTTGGAGATGAGTGGATTGAGGGACCATGTTTTTATTTCTGTATTTTCTGTCCTGTTCCATTGATTTATGTACCTATTCCTGTACCAATATCATTCTTTCCTGGTAACTGTAGCCTTATAGCATAGTTTAAAGTCTGGAAGTGTGTTACCAGCTTTTTTTCCTTTTGCCAAGTATTGCTTTGGCTACTAATGCTCTTTTTTCTTCCATATGAAATTCTGTATAGTCTTTTCTAGGTCTGTAAAAAATGATGTTGGCAATTTGATAGGGGTTATATTCAATCTGTAACTTGCCTTGGGTAGGATGGACATCTTGACAACACTGATTCTTCCAGTACATGAGCCCTCCTAAATTGAGTGAGAGCTGATGTTCCTGAAGTTAGTCCACTAATTCAAATATCAATCTCTTTCAGAAATACTTTCATAGAAGTACCCAGAAATGATACTTTACTAATGGGTGGGTATCCCTTAATCCAGTCAAGTAGACACATGTAAGTAACTATTATAGTCTCTTATATTTTACTTCACGTATTCGCATAGTTGTCCCTAACTGGAGGTGTACCGAGTAGTTTTCAGTCATATGTCCAGTCATTTGATGTTCTAAACACTTGTTCTAAGAGCATTTATTTTATTTTATTTTATTTTATTTATTTTTTTGAGTTGGAGTCTCACTCTGTCGCCCAGACCGGAGTGCAGGGGTCGCTCCCGGCCACCGCAGCCTCGACCTGCTGGGCCCCGGCGATCCTTTCCGCCTCCGCCTTCCGAGTAGCCTG
>NW_007087050.1:17788-162878 GCF_000164805.1 Carlito syrichta
CGATCCGAGTAGCCGGAATTACAGGCATGCGCTACCACGCCCGGCTGATTTTTAATTGATTGTAGAGATGAGGTCTCGCCAAGTTGCCCAGGCGGGTCTCGAACCCGCGGGCTCAGGCAATCCACTCACCTCAGCCTCCCAAAGGTGCGGGATTACAGGCTGAGCCACCCAGCCCGGCTGAGCAGTCATTTAATAATACACACTGGCAACTCCAAAAGAGGGGAAGCTGGAAGGGGAGCAAGGGTCAAAAACTTACCTTAATATACTAGAAATCAAATCTCCACTATTTCACAATGTACTCATGTAACAAAGATTCACATGTACCTCTGAAGCTAAAATCAAGAAATAAAAACGAGCCATCATTTAGCAGAATGTAGATTTCAGTCAACACCCAACTCTCATCGTCCACCAGCCACAACTGATTGCCTAGAGATAAGCCTCAGTCCAAGCTGGATCAACTGTTCTTTTCTTCAAACATTTTGTTAATTTTATATAGGGGAAAGCAGAAAATTCCGTCTCAGGTGAACAAATCTACAGCTTCTTCAGGCCTTATCTGTAATCTGTTTGGAAGAGTTAAGAGGACATTAAAATGAAGGATGAAGAAAGAAAAAGAAATAAAAGACAGACAGAAAGAGAGAAGTAGAAAGAAAGGACAAAAGGGGGGGTGGGCAAAACCAGAAACATATTTTTAAAAACAAGTAAAAAAACAAAAACAGAGGCAGGACATAGTGGCTCACACCTGTAATACCAGCACTTTGAGAAATGGAGGTCAGAGGATTGCCCAAGTCCAAGGATTTGAGACCTGCCTGGACAATTTGGATGACATCTCATCCCTAAAATAAATTTAAGAAACTAACCAGGCATGGCGGTGCATGCCTGTGGTTCCAGCTGCTTGGAAGACTGAGGCAAAAGGAACGTCTGAGCCCAGAAGTTCCAGGCTTTGGTGGTCGTGAGCATGCCATTGCACTCCAGCCTGGGCGACAGAGTAAGATTTTGACAATAAGCTAACAAATAAATAAATAAACAAATTGCAACATAAAATAAAGCAGGAAAAGGAGTCTAATTTGGTGACGATTTTATCATGAATGTCTCATAATAGTCCCTGAAACAGAGATGAGACACAATAAAAATATACAGAATGGAATTAAAAATAATAATAATAATTAAAGAGAATAGCTAGTGTTTGAGCTTGCATTCCAGTTGTTCCTGAGGTAAGATCTGTGACCACCTGATCAAGCCAATGGGTTTCTTTTGTAATGTGGAATTCTAACACCTAAACAAATAAATGCCACTTAGACTGCTTAAGTCACAAGGAAGAGATCAAGGCAAGGTATTTGGAAAAATCCTCTTCACTGATTCCAATTGTCACTTATAAGCAAAAATGACTTAATTAAATTGAAAATTGCAGCCGGGCTCGGTGGCTCAGCCTGTAATCCTGCGCCTTTGGGAGGCTGAGGTGAGTGGATTGCCTGAGCCCTCGGGTTCGAGACCCGCCTGGGCAGTGAGACCTCATCTCTACAACAAATCAAAAAATCAGCCGGGCGTGGTAGCGCATGCCTGTAATTCCGGCTACTCGGAAGGCTGAGGCGGAAGGATCGCCGGAGCCCAGCAGGTCGAGGCTGCGGTGGCCGGGAGTGGCCGCTGCACTCCAGTCTGGGCGACCGAGTGAGACTCCGACTCAAAAAAAAAAAAAAAAATGAAAATTGCATGATATTATTGCAATCCTCTTTAACATCTTCCCATATTCAAACATTCTATGAGTCTCTTCAAAAACATTTCATTCAAGATAAACAATCCCTTGATAGGAAGTTGACTGAAATAAGCAAAATGGTCATTCTTAAAATGTAAAACCAATTTATATTTGGTATGCAAATATGGTACAAACCATTTTTACAAAGTTAGATGATTATTTTGTAAACTATTTAGAAAATATTATTTTCAAGACATGTTAAGAGATAGCAGTTAATAACAGATCACAGTATGATCCTAAATTGAGCTGAGAAAATCGACTTACTTAATCCCCAAGTTGAAGATTTAAAATATAATTATGGTACGTGATTCAAAAGGCTGCAAAAATTGAACAGAAATTTAACTTATTTATTAATTCAATGAAAACAATTTATTCTATATAATTTTTTATCCACAAAAAATGCTATCTTTAACATTGAACCACACAAAGACATTTTTAGTTATTTTTAAAAGATTTTTAAGTATCTGCCTGACATTATCTTTATTTTCTTCATTTTACTTTGTAAAAACTTTATTTACTGTAAGTTGGTTGAAAAACTGTTTCTAAATAGCAAGAACCTGGAACCAACCATGCTGTCTATCAAAAGAAGACTGGATTAACAAAATGTGGTATATATACACGATGGACTACTACGCAGTCATAAAAAGAACAAAATAACGAATTTCACACCAACCTGGATAGAACTCAAGTTTATAATACTGAGTGATCTCTCACAGAAACAAAGATCTGAGTGTCACATGTGCTCACACATAAGTGGACCTTGAATATCTATCTAATACTATAAGAAAAGGATTGACAGTGGCAGGAAACTATGGGGGGGGCTGTGAGGAGAAGTGAGGTGGGATTAACAGTAGTCAATATCTTTCTGGAGACGGGGGGACACTCATCAACAAGGTTGACTGAACGATGCATACTTGTATATGTAACCCATAACTGTACCCCACAATTTTACAATAAAAAATATATTTAATAAATTTTAAAAAACTGTTTCTAAATTGTTATTATTTTATTTTATTTTATTTTATTTTTGTTTTTTGAGTTGGAGTCTCCCAGCCACTGCAGCCTCGACCCACTGGGCACCAGCGATCCTTCCACCTCAGCCTTCCGAATAGCCGGAATTACAGGCACGCGCCACCATGCCTGGCTGATTTTTTGATTTATTGTAAAGATGAGTTCTCGTCAAGTTGCCCAGGCGGGTCTCAAACCCACGGACTCAGGCAATCCACTCACCTCAGCCTCCCAAAGTGCGGGATTACAGGCTCAGCCACCAAGCTCGACTAATTGTTATTATTTTAAACAATATTATGTTTACACTATAAATGATTATAACTTTGAACAACTAACTTTAAACTTAGCTATCAAGCTTATTTTAGAATTAAATATTTGCCTAAGCGTTTCAAAATTCTAATAGGACCTTAAATATATCACTCTGCTTTCACTTTTTAATATTTTACCTCTATTAGCTTGAAATATTCTATTTTTACTTTAAACATAAATAAATGCCCCATATATCTGTTTGCAAGCTAATAATTTTAATTGCATGTAATGTTTTTTCTTTGTAATACAATATTAAGGACAGTTTCTAAACAAACAAGATTTTACTCAAATTTAATTACTTCCTCCAGTAGGTGACACATAGGTGATACAGATAAGACTACTCAAAGACAGGCTACTACATTAATTGCTTAATAAAAGTTAAGAAGTAGACTTTTAAATGAAGCTACGTGTATTTTAAATTAACGTACCAAGTCGAATGATTTTTTTCTCTGTTGTGACTTTGTTGTCTCGTTTCTTTGGTTTAGACAGAATTGATGTTTGATGTTATCTGTGTAAATATATTAATATATTATCCATATATATATATATATGTTACTCCTTTTTGGGGCTTTAATTAGAGGGCAGTTTGTTTTATTTTTGGTGGAATCAGAATGAAAAAGGAACTCCACGGAGGTGCTATAAACAGAATTAGATCTTCTTGTTGCTTTGGTTCTTTTATGACTATGATTTGATAAATGCTTTCAATTTTCTCCCTTCTGGTGAGTTACACCCAGAAATAAACATTGAGGACAAAAAATAGAATTCAAGTTTTTTTGATTGTTTTGTTTTGTTTTCTGGAAACACTTGTCAGGAGTCCAGGATTTGAGACACGGAAGGAAAGAAAGGTAATAAAGGGCACATGAATGGAAAGGGCAATCTTACTGGGAAACTCTGAGAAGAAACAGAAAGATTCATTTATTTTACCAGAGGTTACTGGAGTGTGTATGCACCAACTACTATCTGCTAGTAGTTGAGGCTTGTTATTGAGGCATATTTACTGTTCTTTGGAATTATGGGGGGAGGATTAAATAAATCACCAGGCAAACCATTTCAAGGCTTTGAGACTGGAAGCTTGGTGTGATTTGAAGGGATATAGTCAGGGTCAAGTGGGTATACTACAGGTCACTGAGAGTGTCTCCTTTAGTTACTCTGTAGAACTCACTTATCTCATGCAGTATTCATGTTAGGCTCTCTTACAAGACAGTCCTAGAATAGAGGTTACTACAGTCAGAAGTCTTCATTGCTGTATTAACCTCATTTATATTTCTAATTGAGAGAAACCATGTAGGAGGATAAAAAAGAGTAGTCTGGTGAGGAAAGCAAGGAAGAACTAAATTTTGAAAAATTGCATATGAAAAGAAGAATCTTTTATATTCTTTAAAATTTTGGCTTATGTTAACCTATTTCCTGTTACTTCTTCAATTATTGTTCTAATTTATTCTATCAACAGTAGGTTTTCAGTTAAATATTATTCCAAACCGTTCAGCTGATTACTGGATTTTAACTCTCACTGACCTCTATATCTACTCCTTTATTCCTAGGCTGAAGTTTCTTCTGCTGTAATCAGTTTTATAACTCAAAGTTCCAAATATAATGAATGACTAAAACTCAATTATTATTTAGTAGCTCCTTTTTGTTTTATCAAGCTGAGTTTTGTTTATAAAGTCATGAGAGATATGGGTATGGTGATTCATAATGACACTAGAAACTAGGACACTTTAAATTGAGGCAGTCTAATTAGATTTTTTTAAAAAAAATTAGAATTAGTGGGAAGAAAACACAATTTTCCATATACTCCTAATGGCAGTTTGAAGTAAGATTATTTTCAAAGGACAATTTAACAACATCACACAAAATCATTGACTCATCTATTTTACTGGTAGCAATTTAACTTGACAGTGTATATGCATATGTCCACAAACATGTACTTTGAAAGACGTTTCTTTCAATATAGTTTATATAGTTAAAACAAAATTGGGAAAAATTTGATTCAGTAGTAGAATAGGTCAAATACTTTCCAAGTGTAAAGGGAATTAGTTACTTATACAGTAAGATAAATGTCCAAAATGTATAAACTATTAGGTAAAATCAATATATTATTATATGAAAGAGTAAGGTACATAAGAATATATTTAGATATTCCAAAAAGTGATAAAACATGACCATATTAGAATTGACTAAGAGTCAGGGAAGGAAAATAGAGACTTTATTTATTTTATAATTTTTGGTATTGATTTATTATATCATATTCATTTGCTACATTTATAATTTGAATTAAAGAAATTGAAATCTCAAAGGTTCATGCCGGTTTTAATGGATTTTCATGCAAGTAACTATGATTAAAAAACCACCAAACAAAGACATGAACTTCATGGGGTTCAAAGCCTACATCCGTTTTAAAAGTACAATTAAGATCCTGATGATAGCTTTATTTCACTGTCAAATAAAAACAACATTATATATGAGTTATGAGAATGTGTAATAATTAGGTAAAATATAATGTTATTTTGGACATTTTTTAATCTAAGTAAATATAACGACAATGCCAAGACTTAAGTTTATATAAACATCTATACTGTAAAACTCTAAAGTCTAACTCGGATCTAGGACAACTGTAAGTAATTTAAACAAATATGTAGCATCATTATCGCTTTGTGTATATTTAATTTTGAATACAGAACTTTTGTTTTTAAAGTTATCTACTACTTTAAATCTTCTGTCATTCCCATTAACACTATGATTTACAATAATGAGGGGTTTCCTTTTTCCTTTGGTTCATTTACACCATTTTCTTTCTGGATTATTAAAATATTGTGAGAAAGTCATTTACGTATATTATGCTGCTTCATTACACAAACATAAATGCTGCTAGAACAAATTCAATCTGCCTTCTTCCTGCCTTTGTGCATCAAAAAATGCTCACATTGACTGAGTCAGCATAACATATTAATGAAACCAAAAGTATGTTATTTGGTAACCAATTGTTGAGATTACAAATAAAGTCAGTAAAACATTCATCATTATTTATCAGAAAGGATAACACAAATTTCAAACATGTTATTTTATAATATGTTTCTTTCCATTAGAGATAAATATAATTATTGAATTATGCCGAAAAATTACACACTAAACCTCGGGTCTTATTCCAGAGACCCAGATGATGGTAAAATTATAATTCTTAGGAATTATGAAACCAATAGAGAATCATTATAAATTTTATGTGACCTGCTATTTTATGCTACAGACATGATCATATTTTTAAGAAAATTGTTTTGTTTATTTAACTATCTCAATTGTTAGTGTTTTTGCTTGTTTGTTTGTTTTAGTTGGAGTCTTACTCTGTCACCCAGAATGCAGTGGTATGCTCATGACCATGGCAGATGCTACCTGCTGGGCTCATATGATTCTTCCACCTCAGAATTTCAAGTAGTTGGAACCACAGACATGCACCATCACACCTGGAGAAGCTATAAAAAATAGATATTACACATAGAAACACAAATAATGAAAAATATTTATAATATCTTAAATATATTTGTTGTAAAAAAGTCTCAAGCTGTTTTAGTTAAATGAGAAATAAGTTATGATAGTTCCCACTCAACAATTCTAACTGCTGGTAAAACTGTGATATATATCTTATACAACTATCAGTAACATTGGTTGTGTATCTTTCTCATGTATTTATGTATTTAATTTTTCAGTATACATATACCAATCATTTAATAATTATTGTTTTGTAACTATTTTTTTTACTCAATATATTTTGTACTTTTTAAAAAAAGGAGCTCTAGATGCCTTTTTACATATTCTTTTAGGGTGTTTGATTAAATTTCTAGACTTTTGTTATGCCTGATATTTCTGAACTCTTAGATCCAGAAGTTTGTGGTCAATGGTAGCAATATTAGAGATTGTTCAATTTTTATAAATGTATTAACCAGTTTTTGAACACAGTTAAGTATAAAAATCTATCTGTTTAAATACATAAGTGATTTAAAATGGCCTTATACATCTGCACAGTAAAAACAAGAAATCTCTCTCTCTCTCTACATACATATATTCATAGAAGTGGGTATATATACACACATGTATACCCATTATCATTATTATTTTTTATAGGTTTAGAGGTACAAGTGATTTCCTGCTACATGGATAAATTGTGTAGTGGTAAAGAAGTATGAGCCTTAAGTGTACTCATCCCCCCGCCCAGTGTACCCTGAACCTGTTAGATATTTTGTATATCTCAGTTCCCTCCTACCTCCCTGCTGCTGAATCTCCAATGTCCTCATTCCATATGCCTTTATAGAACCATAGTTTAGGTCCCATTTTTAAGTAAGAATATGTAGCATTTGGTATTTCATTTTTTTCTTTTTTATATTTTTGGTTTTCCATTCTTTTAGGAAAATGGCCTCCAATTTTATCCAAGTTGCTGCAAAAGACTATCAGTCAAGAATTTTGTATCCCACAAAACTACATTTTATAAATAAAGGAGAAATAAATAAATAAGCAATTTCTAGTAAGCAAATGATGAGGAATTTGGCAACATTATACTGACTCTACAAGAAATGCTCAAAGGAGTTCTAAACATTGAAATAAAAGATCAAAATGCACTAGTAGAAAATCTCTGGAAATTATACAACTCACAAGGTTAAAACACTAATACAAAGAAAATTAAAACAGCTAGGTAATAATCAATAGGATGACTACAACAGTACCTGACATATCATTATTAACTTTGAATATAAATGGTCTACATTCACCCAAGTAAAAGATAGATTGATAATGGATTGAAAGCAATCCAAATATCTGAAACCTTCAAGAAACACACTTAACTCAAGAAAAAGAGGTGGGGAAAAATGCTTCATGCAAAGGGAATCCCAAAACAAGGATATCAAACAAAATAGATTCAACAGCATAATAAAAAAGACAAAGGTCATTATATAATGATAAAGAGATCAATTCCACAAGAAGATATGGCAATTCTTAATATACATACATTAAACACTAGAGTGCTCACATTTATAAAACAAATTCTATTAGACCAAAATAAAGAGAGAGAGAGAGAGAGGGATGCACATGAATACAATAATAGAGGGGACTTCAACACTCCAAAGACAGCATTAGACAGATCATTGAGATGGAAAGTCCACATAGAAACATTGGACTTAAAATCAACTCTAGAACCAATGAAACTAGCAGATGTTAACAGAACATTGTACTCCAACTGCAGAATACAGAATATATATTCTTTTCATCAGTTCATGAAACATTTTCCAAGATAAACCATATGATAGGCCACAAAACATGTCTCAATAAGTTCAAAAAATTAAAATTATATCTAGTCCCTTCTCAAACTACAATGAAATAAAACTAGAAATCAATTTCAAGAACTCAAAATTATAAAAATATGCAAAAATTAACCTGCTTCTGAATAATCTATGGGCAAAAAGTGAGATCAAGAAGGAAGTTTTTTCCCAAAATGAATGATGACTATGACAAAACTATCAGAACCACTAAGATACAACAAAACTGTACACAGAGGAAATTTATAGTACTTTAGGCCTACATCAAAAAGACAGAAAGTACACATATGGACAATGGAATATCAAACCTCTAGAGTCTAGAAATACAAGAACAAACTAAGCTAGCAAAAGACAAGACATACCAAAGATCAGAGCTGAATTAATTGAAATTGAAGCACAAAAACAATACAAAGAAATCAGTGAACCCAAAAGTTGTGTTTTGTTTTGTTTTTTTTTTGTACATCTCAGCAACTAAAGGACTCTCAGCTGAATTCTCCCAAACTCTCAAAGAAGAACTGGTATCAATCCTATTGAAACTACTTCATAAGACTGAGAAGAAGGGAATCTTCTTTAACTTATTTTATATAACAATACCATCCTATCGCCAAACCCCAGAAAAGACACATCAAAGAAAACTACAGACCAATAACCCTAAAAAAAAAAAAAAAATGCAAAAATTCTCAACAAAATATTATCAAACCAAATCCAAGAGCACATCAGAAAGATAATTCACCACAATCAAGTGGTTTTCATCCCAGGGATGCAAGCATGGTTCAACATATCAAGCTGGTAAATATAATTCCCTATATAAACAGAAATAACAAAAATCCTAGGCTTATTTCAATAGAAGCAGAAAAAGCATTTAATTAAATTCAGCATCACTTCATGATAAGAACCATCAACAAAAAGACCATAGAGAGAACATAATTTAAAATTATAAAAAGTCATATGTGTCAAACCCACATTCACCACCATACTGAATAGGAAAAAGTTGAAAGCATTCTTCCAAAAAACTGGAACAATACAAGAATGCCCACTTTGACCACTTCTATTAAATACAGCACTGGCAGTCCTAGCCAGACCATCAGGCAGGCAGGAAAAAGAAATAAAGTATATTCATCTGGAAAAGAAAAGACAAAATTATCTCAGTTTGCTGATTATATAATTAAATAACTAGAAAACCCTAAAGACTCCTACAAAAGACTTCTGGCCAGCAAACCAATTTAGTAATGTCTCAGATTACAAAATCAACACACATAAGTTGGCAGCATTGCTATACATCGATAGTGACCAAGTTGAGAATCAAATAAATGATTCAATGTCATTTACAATAGCTACACCTCCCTCAATAAAATACTGAGGAATACATTTAACCAAGGAGGTGAAATACTTTTACAAGAATTACAAAGCAATGAAAGAAAGTGTAGAGGACACAAACAAATGGAAAAAGCATCCCATATTCATGGAATAGAATAATCAACATTGTTAACATATCTGTATTAACCAAAGAAAGCTACAGATTGAATGCAATCCCTATCAAATTACCAGAGTCATCTTTCACAGAATTAGAAAAAAATAATCCTAGTACTCATATGAAACCCTAAAAAGAACCTGAGTAGCAAAAGCAGTCTTAAGCAAAAAGAACAAAGTTAGAGTTATCACATCACTGGACTTCAAATTATACTGCTGATTCATAGTAACCACAACAATATTATATGAGTACAAAGTTAGACATATAGACTAATGTAACAAAGAAATAAACTACAATATTTGCAACTAACCAATCATTAACAAAACAGAATAAACATTCACTTGGAAAAAGATACCCAACTCAGCAAATGGTGCTAGAAATATTGGATAGCCACATGCAAAAGAAAGACCAGGTCCCTATCGCACTATATATAAAAAATTTAGATGAATCAAATACTTTAATATCAGCCCTCAAAGCATAACAATTCTAGAAGAAAAGCTAGAAAAGCTTTTCTGAACATTGGCCTAGACAAAGAATTTATGTCTAAGACTGCTAAAGGAAATGCAATGAAAACAAAAACAAATAGGACTTTAATTCAAATAATAAAAAGCTTCCACACAGCAAAATAAATTAACAGGGTAAATAAGAAACCTATAGAATGGAATAAAATATTTTCAAACCATGCATCTGACAAAGGACTAATATCCACAATTTACAAGCAACTCAAACAAATCGGCAAAAGAAAGCAAATAATCTAATTTAAAAGTGGACAAGCACCATGAACAGACATCTCACAAAATAAAATATACAAATGGCCATCAAATATGAAAAAAATGCTCAATATCACTAAACAATAGGGCAATAAAATTTAAAACCACAAGGAAATACCAATTTACCTCATTCAGAATGACTATTTTTTTTAAAAATTCAAAAACAAACAGAAAAAAACTATAGATGCTCACATGGTTGCGGTGAAAAGGTATGGGTGTATAAATTGGCAAAATATTTATGGAAAATAGTATGGAAATTTCTCAAAGAACTCTAAGTAGATTTACCATCAGTGAACCAATCCCACTTCTTGGTATCTGCCCAAAGGAAAATGACTCACTATATAAAGAAGACGCCTGCACTTGCATGTTTGTTGCAGCAAAGATGCGGAGACAACCTAAGTACTCACCAACTGATCAGTAGATAAAGAAAATGAAATATGGCATATATACTATAGAATACTACTCAGGCATACATTCTTTCAAAATATAGCAATTCTGAGAATACATTTTCTTGGATTAATAAGTAATATGTGAAATGGGGAAAGTAAACCATTATTTTCTTAAAAATAAATGACTACTACATTATCTTAAAATGCATCTTTATAAAAACTAAATTCACAATTCTTATTTTTTGTTAAATTACCTATTCATCCTTAATTCTTTTTCTGTTATTAATACATTTTAGTAGGTCACTTTTTCTCATATCATTATCTTTTTTAATAAAAATACCATTTTGTATTTATTTCCATATGAACTTAAAAATAGGATAACCATATTTACTTAAGAAATGCAATTACTATTTTGACTGGGATTGCAATATATTTAGAAATTCAATTCTATTTATGTTCTAACTTGATTATCAAATTGAGTTGATATAATTGCTGTGTTGCTTTCTTATATGTGAATATGGAATTTTCTTATATATGAAATGCATTTAGATTGTCCTAAATAGTTCATTAATAATGAAGCTAAAAATTGATTGATAATTGTTTTATTTTAAAACATTTCACTCAACTTAAAGCATAACAAATGCAAAAACAATAATTTTAAAATATAAATCATTTATTATGCACAATATCAAACAGAATGTATTCTAATGCAACATTTTTTGGTTTTAAAATCTTTTGTATTAATAAGAAACAAAATACTTTCTGTAATTTGAAGATGTTCTCTCTTGACAAACTTGCATGAGCATATATAACATATGTGGGTTTTAGTTTTCCTGAACTACAAAAGATTCACCAGAGAAAAAGTACTTTGAAATATTAACCTAAAGTATAACTTTACCATATGCAATTGTCAAATAACATACTGTTATGCTCATATGGTACAGAAAAAAGCTTTAAATTAAATTAAGGTATTAAAACTTTATATTATAGGAAGAAATCCTAGTGAATTAATTTAATTAAATACAAATAACTAATAACTGAACTTAAAATTGTAGACTACATTTATAGTGGCTTACGTATATAACTAAGCCTAACTTTGTATAAGTTCTAATAAAATTTTTAAGAAAGAGTATTGCAGACATACATATCAATGATTACCAGAAAATATTACATATTTCTTTTCATAGTGGAAGCATTTTGTTCAATAATTACATACACTCAGTCTCCTGCATATGAATCCTCAAATTGTGGACTTTCAAAAATGCAAATGTGTTTTTGCATTACTTGAGGAGGCATTGTTAATTTTTAAAGCATAGGACCCAAACATACAATGATATACAAAGTTTGTAGCAATTGTTCAGAATTCAATCCAGTGCTACTGCATCATCTATGACCTACTCCTCAGACCTCCCTAGACCATTGTTTTCAACAGGGTAGAGAAAATTGAATACAGCAAGGAACCAGTACCTATGTCATCAACATCAGGCATAAGTGAAATTACAGCTTGCCCTCTGTCTCCTGTTGCCGAAGATCCTTCAGCTCTACTGTCTCCTATCTCCTCTCCATCCCCCAGTAACTTTTTGCCTGTTCACTAGAAGCCAGCCACTGTATGCCAGCTGATGTAGTGTACTGTATTACTGACTTTTCAAGGTTCTATACTGTAATATTAAAACTGTTTCCTTTAAATTTGGTGTTTTTATGTATTATTGGTGTGATAAGTATTATAAACCTATTACAGTTCAGTACTATGTAGCCAGTTGTTTTAGCTGGGTAAGTAGGCTAACTCTGTTGGATTGGGAAACAAATTGGACTTATGAATGTACTCTCAAAAGCAGAACTCATTTGTATGGAGACTTATTGCACTTCTCTTCAACAAATAATTGTCCCTTTTGGCCATAGCTATGCATTTTAGAAAATTTTTTTTACTAGTTCAACAGATACTTATTACATAATAGACATTATTATAGTCAGTAAAAAAATATAATATGTTTCACATTTAGCTATCTTATCTCTGTATGTTATTTATTATAGGTATATGTTAAAACAATTAAACTTTGTCTTTAATACAATTTTGTCAGGCTATTCTATTATTTATGCCACAAGAAAAAAACCTTTTTTAATCAAAGCACTATTGATATATCTGTACAATGAAGTAGAATAGAAAGTCAGAAGTAATTTTAAAGCTCTTCAGTTTGAATAAAATAAACAAGAAATATTGCTTTAACACAACTGTGAACTCTTTTGTAATTTTCCTATAGTGATCTATTTATGATTTTAGTTCTCAATTCTGCTATCTACTTTCAGGTTCAGTGTCATAATCAAAGTTGTCAAATTCACTTAGTAATTCATAAATTAAAGTTGACCTTCTAATTTAAACCTTTTTAAGTTAATGCAGATTAAAATTAGTGGGTGTAAAAAGTATTATTTAAATATACAATAAGTAAAAAAAAATTACCTGTCAAATTCAGATGGATTTAGGGTACTAGAGTGACAAAACATAATTTCTTTAGATTTCATAATTTTTAATCTATTGAGTAAATAATAAGAGAACAATTAAAAATATTTTTCTATTTAGAAATTGTGATTTTTCAATGTCTAAATTAATGAGGCAGTAGAAACTCAAATATTGCTTAGACAAGTCCTACTGTACAATAAAAACTCTTGTAGAGAATAAGCTATGTGAACTAAAATGTATTTTGTTTGAACAAATGTATGAAATTGATCAGTTGGAAAATGAAGAATCTTAACTTGTGTTCCGAGACTTCAATGTTTACTTCAGCACAGTAGAATTGAACAATGCAATACTCTAACAGGTGAAGGTGCTTCACATGACAGTAAGCAGTGGTGGTAGGTAGAATGAGAAAGAAATGATAAATAATAATCAATATAATAATAATAATAATAATGGCAAGAGAAGAGAGATTTGACATGGGTTTAAAAAATCTAGATTCCTATCCTCTTGGGGGGATTTATAAAGCTTAAATTAATTGGTAATTACTGTTCTAAAGAATTTCTTTCCACAATCAATATACTGCTTCTAAAAAATTTATAGATTTTTGCTAGTGACAGTTAATATAAGGTGGGTTTTCTTCCTTCCTTCCCTCCCTCCCTCCCTCCCTCCCTTCTTTCTTTCTTTCTTTCTTTCTTTCTTTCTTTCTTTCTTTCTCTCTTTCTTTCTTTCTTTCTTTCTTTCTTTCTTTCCTTCTTTCTTTCTTTCTTTCTATCTTTCGTTCTTTCGTTCTTTCTTTCTATCTTTCGTTCTTTCTTTCTTGTTGGAGTCTCACTCTGTCACCCAGACTGGAGTGCAGTGGCCGCTCCCGGCCACCGCAGCCTCGACCTGCTGGGCTCCGGCCATCCTTCCGCCTCAGCCTTCCAAGTAGCTGGAACTACAGGCGCACGCTACCACTCCCGGCTCATTTTTGATTTATTGTAGAGATGAAGTCTTGCCAAGTTGCCCAGGTTGGTCTCGAACCTGCGGGCTCAGGCAATCCACTCACCTCAGCCTCCCAAAGCGCGGGATTACAGGTGAGCCACCAAGCCCAGCTCGGTAGGTTTTATTTCTTATGAAGCCTATTACAATCTTGAGAAATGTTGCACCTTTCTTTTTCCTTAAGTTAACATGAGATAAATGAATCTAAGATTCATAGACTGCTCACTGCATATCAATCTCTGAAGCTTTCAGATGCTACCTTATTTCATTTCCTTCTCATCAGTTCACAAGACAATTATTCATATTACCCCCTTTTTTATTCTAGTGAGGAAACAGGTAAGTGCCCTTGCAAAAAATCATACTTTTAAGAACTTGTTACACGAATGCAATTCTACTTAAGTTGTAATTCTTACTATCAGCATATTTTTTAAGTATTTTTAATTGATCTAATTTACTAAGTTAACTTTTATTCATGTTCTTATACATCTTTGTGGATTTGTAAGTGACTCTATATTTAAATTTAACACCCAAATGCAAATGCAATACATATATAAATATTATATATATATATTATTAATATACAAAATAGCTACATAAACTAATTCCAGAGAAAATTTTAGACCCAAGGGGTCTTTTCTTCACTACTGTACAAACTTCTCTTTTTCACTACTATATATTTCCAAAAACATTTTTGAAGAAATGTATTACATAATACTCAATTCAAATATTATTCATTTTTAGCTGACTCTGAAGTATTTTTTTTTGATGATCACTTTAAGGAACAGGTTTTCAGCATATGTCAACATAAAAGATGATGGTGACATATGTAATTATGATAGATTGCCGACATATTTGATCTGAATTTAGGTTTCTAACTCATCTTCTTGCTATTATATTTAGGGAATGTTTAAATTACTTGCAATGAGCTAGCTATTTGTAACCAACTGTCTTCCTAGTTGTTGATAAAGATAAATCACTTTACCATTTTATGTGCTTTTCTTTCTACCACCACATCACTCCTTCTCTGCAGTCAAACATATCACAGGCCTGTCATGACTGATAATCATCAGGAGACTTGAATAAAAAGTTCTCTCATGTTGTCTGTTATTAAAATTGTATGGATTGTTAAGTACCTTTTATTTTTCTGACATTTTAAAACCTTCATTTATTTTTTACATCTCCAAAATTTTGCTCCACACATCTCTATTTCCTCTAGCTGTTTATGTTATTTTCTTTCTCACCTTAGCATCATGCCTCTCTTTTTCAGATATGGATTCATAACTACCAAAAAAGTAACTACTTGAATTGTTGTCTTTCCATATTTTTAAAGCATGATAGCATTTGAGAATAACAGCATTAATGATACAATAAACCTTTTGATTAACTATTCATGCCTCTCTCTAATTTAAGTCACCAATACACTAGATTCACACTTGGTTCTTTATTACTACTCCTATAATCTGGACTGGATGTTAACCTCTTCCTAAGTGTTTTAGAAGCTTTAAGTACTTAACCTGACATTTCTTTTCTCTCAATAGCTTTAAGTATTTCAAATTATTATTTTTTGTTTCATAACTATCTTTTCTGAAATACATTAAATATATATGTTGTATACTTTTCAGTGAGTTAAATAGAAACTAATTTAGGTAGACTTTAATGCATTCTATTTAATCTGGTTCTAGTTTACTTATCTGTAGAATTTCAAAATGGCTTCTATTGTTGACAATATAAAGTGGATCCTTCTTAGTAGACAATACTGTATTCATTCTTGATGGAATTCTTTTATTTAATAAACCTTTAATATGAGGTAATACATGTCCTTACATTCTCATGTGCATTTTAATCTTCAAATTAGTCAAATGCCATCAGAGAGGCATAATTAATGATAGACATTCTCACCTGAATTAAATGGTATCTCATTGCAGTTTTTATTTGCATTTCTCTTATGATTAGTGTGGTTGAGAATTTTTTCATATGTCTTTTGTCTGCTTGTATGCCATCTTTTGAGACTTGTCTGTTCATGTCCTTTACCTACTATTTAATTTTTTTGCCTTTCACTATTGTTTGAGTTCCTTGTAGATCCTGGTATTAGGCCATTTTCAAATGCATTTTGTAAAATTATCTTTTTCTATTCTGTGGGTTGTCAGTTTACTCTCTTGATGGTTTCTTTTGCTGTGCAAAAGCTTTTCAGTTAGATGAGCTCCCACCTGTCTCTCTTAGCTTTTATAACATTCACTTTTAGGGACCTGGTCAAGAATCCATTGCCTATGTCAATGCTCAGAAGGGTGTTGCCTATCTTTTCTTCTAGAATTCTAATGTTTTGAGGTTTTAAGTTTAAGTCCTTAATCCTGTTTGTTTTTGTATGTGGTGATAGGGAAGGGTCTAGTTTCATTCTTCTGCATGTGGCTGGCCAGTTTTTCCAGCACCATGTAATAAATATGGTCTCTTTTCCCAAATGATTGTTATTGGTGGCTTTGTACAAGATGAGATGGTTGAGATACTGTGTTTTTACTTCTGAAATCTCTGTCCTGTTCCATTGGTCTATGTGCCTATTTCTGTACCAATATTATGCCGTTTTCGTTACTATAGCCTTGTGATAAAATTTAAAGTCTGGAAGTGTGATGCCTCCCATATTGTTCATTTTGCTGAGAATTGTTTTGGCTATTCATGCTCATTAAACAACAACAACAACAAAAAGTCTTGGCATGGCTGCAGACAAAAGGGAACTCTTCTACACTGTTAGTGGAAATATAAGTTAGATCAACCTCTATGAAAAGCAATGTGGCAATTTCTAAAATAAATAAAAGTTGTTCCTCCATACAATCCAGCAGTATCTCTCCTGTGAATACACACAGAAGAATATAAGTCAATTGCATATGCATGTTTATTGCTACACTATTCATGACAGCAAAAACATGGACTAAACCCTACTTCCCATTGAAAAGGGACTCAATAAGAAAAATGTGGTACATATACATGATGGCATATTACAGTCATAAAGAAAAAAACAAATTAATGGCCTTCATAGCAGCTTGGATGCAGTTGGAGACCATCATACTAAGTGAACTATCATAGAAACTAAGAACTGAATACTACATGTTCTCACTCATAAGTGGCCCCTGAACACTGGTTACATTAGCACAAGGGTGGGCTCAACAGATGCTTGGCACTGATGGGAGGGAAAGAAAGGAGGAGTGTGGGGGTGTGTGACAACACAAAGGGTACCTTGTCCACCACCAGGGGTAATAGGGGTCACCTAGAAGCCCAAACATTACCTGCATGCAGCCTAATTATGTAGTAAGTCCTCATTTGTACCACACAACTCAATAATAGATTATTAAAAGCATAAAGATAGGTGTAATTTTATGTCAAAAAAAAATCACAGCAATATTTTAATACATCTTTCAAAAGCCTAACGATTGACCAAAAGAACTAACTTCCAACCATTAGAATTACTACTATTGGAGGGAATTCTAAGATGGCAGTGGAGTCAGTTGGAGTGTGAGTCTCTACTTAAATGAGTTGGTGCAGGGATGAATATACAGGCAAGTGTGTTGACAAATGAATGTGTGAGTAACTGACTGAGTAGGGATGTGGGAACAAGCGGCCTGAGCTCTCTTGCTGAGGTAGCTGCCTTGCATAGCTACTCAGACCCCAGCATGCTCTACAGTACAGAGGCAGGCAACAACTCTGCAACTCTTCCTCCCCCCCCAAAAATGGCAAAAATCACCCATTGCTGGCATCGTCTGCCATCACAGCCTTCAGTGCCAGATCAAACACAGGCTATGGGGACTGTGAAGAAAATATACTGGAGGAACTGGTGACCAAGTCCCAGCTGAGGACAAGATACAAAGATATTCCCACTATATTTGTCCTGGTAACTGGGCAGAGACAGGCTCTAGTCTCCCCATGTGAATAGCTGAGTTACCCCCTTAAGATTGAGGGGTAAATTCATCATCTCTTTGAGGTTGATCACCAACAGCCCAAGGAGGATACCCCAGAGGCAGTAATCCCAGGAGGACAGGCCTGCTGAGGAGACCCATGAATCCTATCCTACAACTGAAGCATTTGTGCTCTGCAGCTTCAAATGGAAATGGAGAACTCAGTCTGCAACAGATGAGTGGTGGTGAGTTTGATGTATGATCTGGTGGGATGCATCCTAATCATGACATAGGGAGAGAGCTGGACACAGGTAGTTCAGTTAAGAACAATTTTCTGCCTCCTTCTATCTGCATGGTGAACAGGGGAACAGATTTAGAAGTCAGAAATGCCTCACCTCTTTCACCAACCAAGAACAATAATCTTGGGTCACGCCTGCCAGGAACCCAAGGTCTCAGAAACTGCCACAAGAGGGTGATCGAGAATTTTAAAAGTTTTCTTTTCTTTTTTCTATTCTATCTACTTTTTAAGTATAGTTTGCAGGGAATGTGTATTTCATTTTCTTTTACTCCTTTTTTTCACATAAGAGCATGCATGAGTGCAAATATTTCCTCATATTTTCAGTTTTAGTCTTTTTTATTTTTTCTTCTCTTTTTATTGCTTTGTCTAATAGTTTGTTGGTTTCCTTGTTTTACCTTCTCTTCTTTGTTCTCTTCATTGACTCTTCTTTTCCCTTCTCTCTTTCTTAGTTCCTTTCCTTTCCCTTCTGTTACTTTGTACACATGGGGGGATACAAGTGTTCCCATTGCATGAATGTACTGTGAAGTGGTGGGAAGTGGGTCACTGGGGGTCCACACACCAAACGGCAAACATTGTGATCTGCCAGCAGTTTTAAAATCTTAGCATCTCCAACACACTTTATTCGAATCTCAAAGCTGCCAAAGAACAATGCAGATCTTAACCCACAAACTGGTTTCAGAATCAAAAACATTCCAGAGGCTTTATCAAAGGAAGAATGGGGATTGATAAAAAAGAAATGAAAACTACTTCCTCCTTCTCTGAGCAATTGAAGTAAAGATAAAAGAAAAATTCATCACAAGTGAAAAACACATTCACCCCACAAGTCCCAAAAGGACTGTGCATGAGAAGACAGACTTGGGAATTTAAACAATGAAGAGTGCTCAGATTGGCTGGTCTCTGATGACACATGCAGAGATCAAGGAATAGTTTGAAAAGATGAATAATAACTAAGAAAGGTAAAACAAAAACATGACAGAATTATTTACTGAAAATCAAGCTATAAAGATTACAAAATGAAATAAATAATAAACTGACAAGCATGGCGAATAATATTAATCAGGTAGAAGAAAGAATCTCAGAGCTTGAAGACCAAAATAAGAAACTAACCCAATCCCTTAAAAACATAGAAAGGAAGCTTAAAAGGACAGAACAAAGTCTTCAAGAGATGCACAATTATATTAATAGACCAAACTTATGTCTGATGGGTATTCCTGAAGCAGAGAAGGAAAACGAGAGCAGCCTGGAACAAACATTCCACAAGTTCATACAAGAAAACTTCCCATATCTCATCAGAGATGTGACCATCCAAACCCAAGGTAGTCAGAGAATCCCTACAAGGCATCAAAGAGAAGACCAACTCCTAGACACAGAGTAATTTGCTTACACAAAGTAGGTATAAAAGAAAAAAATCCTAAAGAAAGCGAGAGAGAAAGGTCAAACAACCTACAAGGGAAGACCAATTAGAATCAGAGCCTATTTATCTACAGAAACACTATAGGCTACAAGAGACTGGAGTCTAATATTCAAAGTTCTCAAAGATAACCAATTCTAACCAAGAATTCCTACCCAGTTAGGATAAGCTCCATTAGTGTTGGATAATTAAGATCCTTCCAAGACATTCAATTCCTAGGAGTTTATACTGCCTCCAGACCAGCCTTAATTCCAAAAAGGAATTAAGCACAGAAGAAAGGAAAAAAAAAAAAAAAAAAGATTGACCATTCTTTTCCCAAGAATGCAGGGAAACAGAGAACCAACACAGTATGCATAGTGACTGCAAGATTGAAAATACACACATATATCACTCAAAAATCAAAAGAATACCAACCAACAAACAACAACAACAAACTCTATAAGAACCTCATGACTGAGAAACACTCAAATTTCAATAATCAGCCTGAACATGAATGGACTAAATGCACCACTGAAAAGATATATAATGGCAAACTGGGTAAAGAAAAAACACGACTCAAAAATATGCTGTTCACAGGAGACTCATCTCACCAGAAGGGATACTCATAGACTTAAAGTTAGAGGATGAAAAAACATTTTCAGGGAAATTGAGCAAAAAAGAAAGCAGGAGTCATGATCTTAATATCAGACACAATAACCTTTAAGCTGTTAAAAATTAAGAAACATACAGAAGGACTCTATATGATTCAATTCATCAATAAAAAATAGTCATCCTAAATGTATATGTACCCAACACAGGAGCACCAGCTTTAAAAAGCAGCTACAAAGTAAACTAAAAAAAGATATTGACTCTGACACATTGCTGGAGATTCAAGTACCCCACTAACAACCCTAGATAAATCATCTAGGAAAAAGTCAACAAGAAGATCCAGAACCTCAATTTGATGCTTGACCAAATGGACTTAATAGAAAACTTCAGAACACTCCACCAAACAACCAAAAGTCTACATTTTTCACATCACCAAGTGGAATGTACTCCACGATCGAACACATCGTGAGCCATAAATCAAGCATAAACACATTTCATAATACAAAGACTGCCATGCTCTTTCTCAGACAACAGTGGAATAAAAATAAAAATCAACACCGACAAAATTAACCACAAAGATATGGACACTAAACAGCATGATGCTGAACAACACCTGGGTCAACGTGGAATCAGAAGAAATTAAAAGTTTCCTAGAAACAAATATAAATAAAGACATATCTTACTAAATCATCTGGGATGCCATGAAATCATTTATAAGAGGGGAATTTATATCTCCACCAACACATATAAAAAAATAGAAAGATGACAAGTTAACAGCCTAACAAATTACGTAAGAAAGCAGGAAAGACAAAACCACCAAAATCCTAACTTCAGCAGAAGAATTCAGATTATTAAAGTATAAGTCCAAATATGGGACATAGAAGACAAAAATATCATAGAAAAATTCAACACAACAAAAAGCTGGTGCTTTGAATGGATAAAGAAGGTTGATGAACCCCTAGTCAGAAAAACAGAGAAAAAGCCCAAATGAGCACAATCAGAAAAACAAAAGATCAAGTCAAAACTGACTCTGAAAAAATATAAATGATTATCGGAGATTACTATGCATACCTGTGTGGAAACAAACTTGACAACCTAAGTAAAATGGAGGACTTTCTGTCTTCACACAACCACCAAGGTTGAAATAAGAAGAAATTGAGACCCTGTATAGACCAGTAACAACCCAGGAAATTGACTCCATAATAAGAAAAATACCAAGAAAAAACAGCCTTGGACAAAATGGCTTTCCAGCAGAATACTACAAAACACAAGGAAGAACTGATACCAATCCTATTGAAAGTATTCTAGGCAATTGAGGAAGATGGAAACCTCTCCAAATCCTTTTATGAAGCCAAAATTGCTCTGATATCCATACTAAATGAACAGCCAACAAAGAAAGAGAACTACTGGCCAATATTTCTAATGACCATAGATGCAAAAATTCTCAAAAAAATTCTAGCAAATTGGTTCCAGCAAAACATCTCAAAAATCATTCACAATGACCAAGTAGGTTTCACTGCCAGGATGCAGGACTGGTTCAACATCCACAAGACCATAAATGTAATTAAATACATCCACTGTTATAAAAACAATAATCACTGGAATATAACATTGGATGCAGAAAAATCTTTCAATAAAATCCAGCATCCTTTTTTTAAAATAAAATCCTTTGAACACCTAAGCAAAGAGGTACATACCTCAAATACTAAGAGTCATCTACAATAAGCTCACAACCAACATATTCTTAAACAGACAGAAATTGGAAGCATTCCCTAAAAAGTTGAACAAGATATGGTTGCCCACTCTCATACTCCTGTTTAATATAGGGTTGAAAGTCATAGCTACAACAATCAGACAAGAGAAGGAAATCAAGGGTACCCAAATCAGAAGAGAAATTTAAGTTATCCCTCTTTGCTGATGATATGATCCTATACCTTGAAACTCCAAGAGAATCTGTCAAAACCTCCTTGCACTGATAAAGAACTTTGGCAAAGTCTCAGGGGAAAAAATAAATGTGCAAAAGACAGTCATATTCTTATGCACTAACAACAAACACAGGAAGAGATCCAAATAAATAACACAATCCCAGCTGGGCTCGGTGGCTCAGCCTGTAATTCTGCGCCTTGGGAGGCTGAGGTCAGTGGATTGCCTGAACCCGTGGGTTCGAGACCCGCCTGGGCAACTTGGCAAGACCTCATCTCTACAATAAATAAAAAAAATTAGCCGGGTGTGGTAGCTTGCGCCTGTAGTTCCAGTTACTTGGAAGGCTGAGGGGGAAGTATCGCTGGAGCCCCAGCAGGAGGAGGCTGCGGTGGCCAGGAGCAGCCACTACACTCCAGTCTGGGTGACAGGGTGAGACTCCAACTCAAAAAAATAAAAAAATAATTTAAAAAATAACACAATCCCATTCACAATAGCCACACACACACAAAAAGAAATACTTCAGAATTTTACTAAGCATGGAAGTGAAAGACCTCTACACTGAAAACTATAAAACACTTCTCAAATAAATCAAAGGAGACACTAACAAATGGAAACATATTCCATGCTTATGAGTTGGAAGAATCAATATTGCTAAGATGTCCATCCTGCCAAAGGGAATCTACAGATTCAACACAATACCTATTAAATTACCATCATCATTCTTCTCAGTCCTGGAAACTAACAATACAGAAATTCAAATGGAAAGATAAGCAACCACAAATATTCAAAGCAATTCTTAGCAAAATAAATAAAGCAGGAGATTTTAGACTTCCCAACTTTAAATTTTACTTTAATGCTACAATAATCAAACAACCTGGTACTGGTACAAGAACAGGTATATATACCAATGGGACAGGATAGAGATTCCAAGAAACAAAATCTCAGCTTCTCAACCAACTCATCTTTGACAAAGCCTCCAACAACATCCACTGGGGAGAGGAGAACTTATTCAGTAAAAGGTGCTTGGAAAACTAACTGACCACACGCAGAAGATTGAAACAGGACCCCTGCCTACCACCATACACAAAAACCAACTCTAAATGGATCAAAGACCTAAACATAAAGCCTCAAACTATGAGAATCTTTAAAATGCAGGAGACCCTCTTACAGAAATTGGAATAGGCAATCGATTATTGATCAAAACCCTTAATTTCCATGCAACAAGAGATAAGATAGACAAGTGGGACCTAATCAAACTGAAAAGTTCTGAAAAACAAGTTATCATCAAGAGAGCTAAGAGACAGCCTACAGAATGGGGAAAAAATATTTGCCAACTGTATATCTGACAAAGACCTAACATTCAGGAATTACAAGGAACTCAACTGCGCTGAAAGGAATAAAACAAAAACAAACAAAAACAAAACAAAAATCCCTACTAAAAAGTGGGCAAAAGTATGAATAGACACTTTTCAGAAGAAGACATATAAGTAGCCAACAGATACGTGAAAAAATGCTTTGCCTCACTAAGCATCAAAAAAATGCAAATTAAAACCACAATGAGATACCTCCTAACTCCAGTGAATGCCTATCATCCATAATTCAAAAACACCAAATGCTGGATAGGATTTGGGGAAAAGAGAACACTTCTATATGGTTGGTGGAAGTGTAAACTACTACACCCTCTGTTGAAAACAGTGTGGCTATTTCTAAAATAGTCTAAAAGTCTACATTTCACATGACCCAAAAATTCCCCTTTTGAGACTATACCCAGAGGAGCTCAACTCATTCTATAAAAAAGATACATGCATGTACATGTTTATTGCAGTATTATTCACAATAGTAAAACTATGGAAGCAACCATGCTGCCCATCGAAAGTGGACTGGACAAAAATAATGTGGTACATGTACACAATGGAATATTACGCAGTCATAAAGAAGGAGAAAAAATATTGTATTTGCAGCAACTTGGATGGATTTAGAGACTATCATACTCAGTATCTATTACAGAAACAGAAATTTGAGTTCCACATGTTCCCACTCATAAGCGAACCCTGACCATAAGTGGAACACTGCATTGCAGGGGGCACATAATATCCATAAGGGTACCTGATCACAAACCAGGAAAATAGGGGTCCAAAGGGAAGCCCAAATTTTACCTGTATCATGAACTCTTATCTACCTAATCCTGAATTGTACATCATATATTTTTTTAATTACTATTATTATTTTAAATATTTAAAATGTATTTTAAATTTTTAATATGTAAATTACTATGCATGGTCTTAACTGATCTTTATTACAACACTGTGAAGATGATGTTATTAAAATATTAAAAAGGCTGGGCTCAGTGGCTCAGCCTGTAATCCCGTGCTTTTGGAGGCCGAGGTGAGTGCATTGCCTGAGCCTGCGATTTCGAGACACGCCTGGGCAACTTGGCGAGACCTCATTTCTACAATAAATCAAAAAATTAGCCGGGTGTGGTAGCGCACGCCTGTAGTTCCAGCTACTTGGAAGGATGAGGTGGAAGGATAGCTGGAGCCCAGCAGGTCGAGGCTGCGGTGGCCGGGAGCGGCCACTGCACTCTAGTTTGGGTGAGAGAGTGAGATTTCAACTCAAAAAAACAAATTTTTTTAAAAATAAAAATGTTGAAGCTTATATGCTTGAAGTAAGACCTCTAAAGATAAATAGCTAATTAGGTGCCAGATTCATATCTCAGACTCAGTTTTATTTAACTACTAGACTCTAAGCAATTATTTTGTGTTGACCATGATGCTGAGTAATAAAAATAGAAAGTTATAACTAAATCAACTTTGTCTTTAAATTATCTCTACTTAAAACATATATCGTTTAAATATATTTTAAAATGTTAATCTCTAAATGTTTCCTCAATTTAAAATTTTTTTTATTAATATGACCCATATTTTTTACTATTTTTATATTTCCATATATTATTTACATATTATCTGCCAAAATATTCTTCTCACTATTATTTATCATGTCAGTTTTCCTTTTTAGAATATCAAACTTACAAGTAATGATGAAAATGTAAAAAAATAATAGCAGGGACAAATAAACATATGAGTCTTTTACATTTATCAATAAATAATATTTAGTATTTAAAATAGTTATTGCAGAAATTATAGCTGAACTTATTATTTAAATGCCTAATCTTCCAGATTAATTGAGTTGCTAATGTTTTAAATAAGCAATATACTCTTAAATTGAGTGAAAGGGGAAGTTGTTAAGTACAAAGTTTCGTATTTTTCTTTTTTTTTTTTTTGAGTTGCAGTCTCACTCTGTCGCCCAGACTGGAGTGCAGTGGCCACTCCCGGCCACCGCAGCCTCGACCTGCTGGGCTCCAGCGATCCTTCTGCTTCAGCCTTCCAAGTAGCTGGAACTACAGTGCGCTTCCATGCCCAGCTAATTTTTGATTTATTGTAGAGATGAGGTCTCGCCAAGTTGCCCAGGCGGGTCTCGAACCCACGGGCTCAGAAAATCCACTCACCTCAGCCTCCCAAGGGTTGGGATTACAGGCTGAGCCACTGAGCCCAGCTAAAGTTTCATATTTTTTAATGCAGGCTTTTTTTTTTTTTTTTGGTTCCCTGTTGCATTCATTTAGAAAATCTTTCCATCACCCTGGAATTTTTTTTTCTTATAATGTTTGTAGTGTCATCCTTATGACTTTTTATTGTAAACATAATATTTGGTTCTATTAAATAGGATCATTTTTTTTCTGGTCTTGGACTTTGTCAATTGGAATAATAAAGCACCTTTTCAGTTTGGGTCAACAGAGAAACACACTTTATAATAAATGGAGATATATAAGAGGTTTATTAAGAAAACAACCATGAAGAATAAAAAGGGCAGGAATGGAAATTGAAAAGGACTTTAGACTGTGCTACAGGTTTGAAATATGAAAGTTAGGAGAGAAGGAAGAAGAATTAGGAAGTAATTGCATCCTACTTCAAAGAAGATCTGACAAAGTTTTGACCAGACCCACAGGGGAAACGCAAAGAAAGATTACCTGCTAGGAGAGTCCTATATTAGGCATAGGTAGTTCATATCATGCATAGTCATTGGGTGAAAGAAGCACAGAAATCACGTAGTTTTAGCAACCTTGAAACATCTAAATGTGTAGCTGCTGGAGGCTGTCAACCAACAACATCATTTGAAGAGTGTGAAGTATTTTGGAAAAACAACAACAACAAAAAAATTAGGTTATTCTTACAACTCACCAAGTCCACCCACTTCACTTCAAGAATCGGCTTTTTCATACAGATATACACAGGAGCTATTCCATATTTACTATGAGAAATCTTTTTCAGGAAATACCTAGACTAAGGAATTTAGTGGGAGAACATTATTTTCTGTAAGAAAAAGTTTTTGCTGCAGTTTGTCTGAGGGTCATAACTGGTACTTATAATCTCTGCCATGTTACATTCAAAATTTCTCTTACCCTTAGTTATCAACTCAACAGGTATTGTTTATTCAACTAACAGTGTGAAGTAAATCTTTACTTCTAAGGGATCTGAGACTTTGCTAATTATTTAATAATCTCAAGCTATGCTGTTACCTGTACATTCATAGTTACAATTAGACAAAGGAAAAACAAGAGAGTCTGGAATGGAATTGGCTGAATTACACACATAATTCTTTCATTTCCCCTTTCGATAAAACAGCCTATATTCTCTTACTAACAGGAGTCATGTACTTTAATCAAAATGGGATTCTTTTTACAAATATCAGTCCTTAACAGGAGTCCAATGTGCTAGATAGTAGTATGTTTGCAATTCAGTAGTGTGTCTATTGTATCTAATGGTAGGCATATGCTAACTTTGGAGATCAGAAGTTCCAACCTTGTGGAGTTAAATGGATCAATGGAAATTTCCCCTCCTGGTTTCTGGGAACAATTATTCTTAAAGAGTATATACATAACACATTGTGTATATGTTACACATATTTAATCTTGAAAGATGGAAACCATTTTTTTCAGATAGTTTCACCCTTCTCTGGCATTCCAAATCTGCTTTTTATAAGTGTTTCATTTACCATATCAGGCAGATCTATTCTGGATGACCAGTGACTCCTGTAGTAGTTGAGCTACTACCAAACCCTCTACCCCTGATGTCAGTATGCTGGTCAAATTTTATACTGTGTGAGACTTCCTGCCTGTGAATTACATATTCTGTACCTCTTTATAAAGTAGTGATAGCCAAGGCTCTGCTTCCAAGAATAACAAATTCATACCTAAATAAGTATTCTTGAGAGGATAAGACAATCTTATCATGTATTTTGTACCTACTTTTGCAAGATTCCATAAAGATGTTAATGTTTTGAAGTTTGTTTTCTTTCAAATCAAGTAATTTCCCAAAAAATAAAATACAGCTTTAATTTTTTCAGAAATATTAGCCATCCATTTTTATTGTAATTTTTTGTTTGTTTTATTGACTGAGTTATTAGTTGATGTTATTTATTTTCAGCTTGCAAAAAGTCTTTTAATATTAAATTTAGTACAATAAGATACAATTTCTCAGGCTTTCTTTTTTAGAAAATATTTTTATATCACCTTTATTTGTAAGGTCAATTTTTATGGAGTGGTAAATTTTATTTTCCCTATCAATTTTAGCATTTCTTTTTATTGTCTTCTCAAAATAATGTTTATGCTGAAAAGTTATTCATCATGCATGTTTATTTTTCTCTAGGTCTTTTAAATATTGACTATTTACATTTGATTTTTGTCAGCTTTACTATACAATATCTATGAGTGATTTGTGTCATTTTTTATTTTATTGACTTTTGTCATTGGATTTCAGTGAGAATTTTTGAATTTCCAAACTGATATTTTTTCACTGAATACTGAGAAAGATAAGACATTCTTTTATAAGTTAAATATTTTATGTGAGTCTTTGTTGTTATGTTTTTCTGAAAATCTAATTACACAATTCAATGAAATTGTATTGTAAAATTTAATGGATTATTTTCTAATCCACTTGATGTTGACCCATAAATCATTGGAGTTCAATCTGTTCATATCTGTTTTATATCTTCTTCCTTTATTATTTAATTTGATTATTTCTACTGATCTGCTTATAAATCAAGTAACACTTTTATATTCTCATATTATACATTTGCTGTTAAGTACGTACAGAAAACATTTTATTTCAAATATTGAAATTTTCAGTTCAGGGATTTTCACTGAGTTTCCATTTATTACCTAAAATATCCCATTATGTCACTCATCATGAATAAGAATTTCTTTATAATCTTGAATATACTTATAATATCTGCATAAATACTTTTCACTAATTATAATATCTCGATTCTCACAGGGTATGTTTCTATTGATTGTTCTTTAGTTTTTATTATGACTCATATTGTTTTTGGTTCTTTAAACATTTAGTGATTTTTAAATACAAGTTAAATATATGTATTTGTTTTGTTGAGATGCTGGCTTATCTCATTTCCTTAAATTTTATTGGATTTTCTAACATATTGATTATTAGATCTTTATGAAGGCAAAACTATTCCTGATTTGAATTTAATATAATGATCAGGAGAGTTAATTAATTAGGTTTTTCCAAAGAAACAGAACCAGTAGGATATGCAAAAAGGGTGTCATTAGGGAAAATTGGTTCACACATTTACAGATGGCCCCAGAATAGGTCATCTGCAAGCTGGAGAGTCAGAGAAGCCTATTGCATGACTCAAAGTCATTGTGCATGGCTCAATCCAAGTGTAGGAGCCTCAGAACCAAAGAAGCTAATAGTGCAGCTCATGCGCAAGAGCCCCTGGCAGGCTGTTGGTGCAAATTCAAAAATTCAAAACTGAAGAATCTGGAGTCTGATATCCAATGAGATACAGTTACCTACTTTGAAAAGGAAAGAGATGACAGAGAGATTAAATTGTTATTCTTCTGGTTGTTTATTTAAGATGAGTCTCAGTCACTTGGATCATGCTCACCCACATTTAGACAAACTTTTCTATTTTAGTACCTTAACTCATAAGTGAATATCCTTTGGAAACATCCTCACAGAAATACCCAGAAACTATGCTTCACCAGTTATCTAGTTATCTCTCAATTCAGTCAAATTGACACCTAAATTAACCATCACAGAAGTGGGCATTACTCTCTATCACTGGCTTTTCTGGAAGTTCATCTGAATCTCTGTACTTCTTAGTTTCTTCATTGTCACCAGCAAACTTCAATGTCACCAGTAAAATGTGACCTCTGACATTACTGCTCAGCTCTCATTCTCAAAACAATAATCTCTTCTAGGCCTTAGAGTGTCTTGTTTTGCACAAATAGCTTATACTGAAGCCTTGTTACAAATTCCCAAAGAGATCACAAAGTCATCCCTTTATAGGGCTGCCTCTTCTATGATATGCTGATATAAAATATCAAGTTGCATCGGCTGCCCCAAATTCCAGTCTCTACTATCTCATCTTTGTGAGTATTCTATTACACTTGATCTCAAACTCCTGTATCATGATGGATAAGTAACTTCAACACAGAAACTGTAACAATAATGGAATTTACTTTATGTATTTTTTCAAGAATCAAAAACCTTCACTACTTTTTGCTCAATTTCTGAAAGCATTTATTTCATATATTTAACCCAGTTATTCATTAGTTTTGTTTGGAAGGACAAGATTTTTACTAGTCTGTGAAGTCCAGAAATAGAATTTCCAAAACACTTTAGATGCAAGGAATTAGAAGAACACTGAGTACGTGGTCCACTATAAAGGGGAAATAGGGCCGTCAAGAAACCCAAACTTCACTTGCATGCAAGTTGCTTATGTGGTAATTCCTTACTTATACCCTACAATTCTATAATTAAAGAAGAAAGGGGCATCCAAATGGCCACGGAGCAGCAAACTGGTGCTTCTCTCACTGAGCAAGATATAGAGTAGGGACCTAGCTGTTGATAGACACAGACACCTTGGACAGTTTTAGAAAGGTGAGACATCCTGTTCCCAGAGAAACCTCTTTAAAGACATAGAAAGCAGAAAGCAGAGTGCTGTGATGGCAGATGCTGAAATCTGGGCACCCTATCTCCCGCTGTGTACCAGGCTTGCATAGGAACTGAAATCCTGCTCTGTGTGCAAGAGTCAGTGATTGACCCTGACATGTTCTAGGTTGGTTCCCCCACTCTGAGTCATGGGTGAGTTAATGGTCCCATGCACGAGGAGTCCTGGTCAGGGTTCAGCAGTAGGTGATTGCCAAGCAGAATGAGAAATAACCCTGTGTTTGAACAGTGCCTGAGTGCATGCCTTCTGCCAGAAATACTAGCAGCTGACTCCCCGGCCAGAAAAGTTCACCTACAGATTACAGTCAGTTGGCACACCCACTGCCAACCTCTGAGAGTCAACCACCCCCCAGATAAGGAAAGATATTCTGCTAGCACTGCCCACCACAGGGAAGATGCTCCTGTGACACGGAGCTCTCTTTCAAGTGTTGAGTGCAGAATTGAAGGAGGAAGGAGCAACAAAAAAATATATGCAAGCCTTTCCCTGCAGGGAGGATTCTGGGCTGCAACCTGCCAACAACAGACAGTGAGCACATGTCCTCACCTGTTCTCACAGATTCTTGAAATGGAGTCTGAAAACCAGCTTGACCTGCTAACCATGAAAAGAACTTGAGCAGAAGTAAATACCACTTGTTCTCTCATTGAGTGATCTATAATTGAATGACAGACAATTCCCAAGAACATAGAGACATTAACTAACTTCAAAACAACAAAAATCAAGGAATAAAAATAAAGGAAAGAGTTGCTCTTCATAAATGAGGAACAATCAACAAAACACCCCAGGGTACCCTAAGAGTCTTAAAGACACATCACTTGAAAAAAAAAGAAGCTATCAGTGCAAAACAATGGAAGCCCACCAAAATGACCTGGTCCTGTATGACAGTCACAGAGCTGAGAGATTGGGTGGCTAAAATGAATAAAGAGAACCATAAGAAACTAGAAGTGAAACTCACCAAAGTCATACAGGAAGTAAAAGCAGAGATAATCAATTTAAGAAAGGTATATTCTGAAATAATGGAAATGAAGACCTTCATCCAGGAAATTAAAAACACAGTAACAAGTATAGGAAATAGGATCAATTAGGCAGAGTAAAGAATTTCAGAGCTTAATGACCAAAAAACAGAACTAACCCAGTCATCTGTCAAATACAGAAATAAGCCTCCCCCCCCAAAAAAAGCCTTGAGACTATGTCCCAAAGCCAAATCTACATCTGATAGGTAGCCCTGAAGCAAAAAGGGAACTAACACCATGAAACAAACTTTCCATTAGGTCATTCAAGAAAACTTTGCACATCTTGCTACAGAAGTGATCACTCAAGTACAAGATTCAGAAAACTCCCACAAACTATCATAGGAGAATACCACCCCCAAGGCACATAGTAATCCACCTCCACAAAATAAGCATATTGGAAAAATTCTGAAGGCAGCAAGAAAGATCAATCAAACCACCTACTTGGGAAGAGCCATCAGAACTGCTCCAGATTTATCTGCAGAAACACTACAAGACAGAAGGAACTGGGTGTAGGATTTTTAATATTCTCAATGAAAATAAAGTCTAAAATTTCCTACCCTGTCAAGCTAAGCTTCATTACTTTTAGAGAATTAAAATACTTCTTAGACATCCAATCCCTAAGAGAATATGCCACCTTCAGTATAGCCCTTCGAGAGATGATTAATAAGGAATTGAACACAGAAACAAAAGAATGGTTATACCCATCAAAAAAAGTAAAGGCAAGCACAGAGTTAACAGAGCATATAGATCATTCACAAAAATAAAAATGCACACATATATAAATACAAAAGCAAAAAAGAAGCAAAGCAACCTCCTAAGAGCTCTATCACAGGGATAAACTCTCATGTTTCAATAATTAATTTTTATGTAAATGGACTTAATGCACCACTAAAGAGGCATCGAGGTAAAAATGGATAGATAAGTATGATGCAGCATTCTGTGGCCTCCCAGAAACTCATCTCACTGCAAAAGACATGTACAGACTCAAAGTTAAATAACCTATAAGGCAAATTAAAAGCAGAAAAGAACAGGGATAGCTATTCTGATATTAGGCAAAGCAGACTTCAAACATTCAAAAGTTAAAAAGAATGTGAAAGAGCACAGCATAACGATAAAAACTCAATCCACCACAAAAAAAATATCCATTTTAAACATATAAGCACCTAGCACAGGAGCAAAAGTCTTTATAAAACAATTACTAAGTAAACTAAGAGAGGACAATAATGCACAATCACAGTTGTAGACCACAATATCCCCCTAAAAGGTTAAGGTTCTGGAAATAGTTGGAGACCTCAATACCCCCTTAAAGTTTAAGGTTCTGGAAATCTTAAACTGACGATCAAATGGAATTAATTGACATCTACAGAAGACTCCATCTCCAAATTACAGAGTATATATTCTAATTATCTCTACATAAAACATACCTGAAGATTGAACACACTCACAGACATAACTCAAGTGTGAGCAAATTTCAGAAGATGTAAGATTACCATACATCTTCTCAGATCACAGTTGAATAAAACTTAAAATCACTGTCAAGAAGATCTTCCCCAAAACACAAATTAGGGACACTAAAAAACATGCTGCTGAATAACTTATGGGTCAACACAGAAATCAAGACAGAAATAAAAGATTACTGGAAACAAGCAAAAACAAAGACACATCTTATCAGAATCTTTGGGACACCATGAAGGAAGTGTTAAGAAGAAAATTCATAGCATTGCACATGCAGATCAAGAAAATAGAAAGATCTCAAATAAGTAAACTAATGTCACTCCTAAGGGAACTGAAAAGGCAAGATCATCTAAATCAGAATTGCAGTAGAAACATCTAGACTGCTAAGATAAAGTAACAATTGCAGTGTATAGAAGACAAAAATATCATTGAAAGCATCAACAAGACAAAAATCTGGTTCTTTGAAAGAATAAACATGAATAATGGACTCCTGCTCAGACTGACTAAAAAAAAAATTCCAAATAAACATAATAGAAATGCAATAGGTAAAGTCTCACCATGGAGAAATTTAAAAGATTATCAGCTATTATTATGAACATCTGTATGCAAATAAACTAGAAAATCTAAACAAAATGGAAGATTTTCTGGCATCACATGACCTCCCAAAATTGAAACAGGAAGAAATTGAAATGCTAAACTGTTGGGAGCCAACATCTATAGCTACATGGCTGAGGCCTGTAAAGGCCCATCTGGAAGATCGCCTCTGACATAGGATATCAGTTATACCTATGATATTGGCGTGTGATTGGTGACCAGTGTGCATACATGGCAGTAAAACTTACAAGTGAATCTCAGTACACTTGATGGAAGGTGCATGGCGGAATTGTTTCTGTCTTTCTAAGTTTAGCTTCTTTCTAGATATTTTTTTACTTCTATTTCCTGGTAGACTGGGTAGTCCTCGTTCCCGAAAGCTGTTTCCCCTAGGGCTAAGATTAGAAACTAAATTACCATGATAGTTCTGTCCCCTGCCCCTAGCCAGGTAGAACGTTTTCTTTTGTTTCGTTAATTACCGAAACTCTGTCTGCTTCAGCCCATGGCCGCCATCTTGGAAGCCCTGCATTTCCTTGTTCGAGTGTGACAGCTACTATTTGATTTTTAGAGTAGACTTGTTGGGATAAAATATATACATATACACTCATAGCTGCGTAAATCTATGCTTGCTGTTTTGATTCCTTTTGCTACATTATTCAAGTGTAATAGTTACTATATGATTTATAAAAGAATTAACGATAAGGTATTAGCTTAATAGGATATAGCATAGTATTAAAGTCCAATAACTAGATCATATGAAAATTAAAGTTTAGACATATGAAACATGAATTATAGTGAAGTTTTGTAGTTTAAGAATAAGTTTTAACTGAGTTATAAGGCATTATGTTAAATTGTAATAGGTTAATAGTATAGTGTTAAGTTGATAATATTAATTGTTAAAAATATTGGGAATCAGTGAACTTGGATTGAACCTAGAGTTAACTCAGGAAAGTTTTTTGTATTAATCAGGGTATAGAGCAAAGAGTATAATATGAATGATTCGTTGAACATTATGGAAAACACTTTGAACGATTTGTATTGAAATTGTGCACCTGTGACCTTGATGTAAGCACGGCAGGCATCATGGAATTTGAATTGTTTGCTTGGAAATTGCAGATCTCGTGGTGGTCTTGTGATGCATAGTTTGTAAAGCACGAAACTTGTACGCCCCCAGTGAGTGATTATCACATTGCTGGAGGGTATAGAAAATGGTATATAAGTTGGAAAAGGTTTGAATAAAATCGGCTTCGGTCTTGGCCAGACTGTTCCCAGAAGAGCTGCCTCCGAGTAGTTTTCTTCTCTCCGTCTCTGATTCACCGGTGCGGTCCTAACCCTCCCTCTGGTCAGTGCAGGTCACCGACACTAAACACCAGTAACTATCCAGGAAATCACACAGTCATGACAACCCTCCTCACCAAAAAATTCCTAGACTGAATGGCTTCGCAGCTGACTTCTACAAGACATACAAATAAGAGCTGATATCAGTCTTATCAAAAGTATTCCAAGCAATCAGAAATAATGGCATTCTCCCTAACTCATTTGATGAAGCTAACATCATACTGTTAACCAAACTTGGCAAAGACAAACAAGAAAAGAAAATTTCAGGTCAATCTCCTTGATGAACATAGACACAAAAATCCACAACAAGATTCTAAGAAATAGGAACCAACAACACGTCTCAAGGATCATCCACCATGACCTGGTAGACATTATTCCCAGGATGAAGGGCTGGTTCAACATTTTAAGACCATAAATGTAATTCAGTACATTAACAGATATAAAATCAAGAAGCACATGACTATCACATTTGACAAAGGAAAAGCATTCAACAAAATCCAGCATCCCTCTGATTTATACTTGGTAAAAATCCTCAGACCCCTAGGAATAGAAGGAACATTTCTCAAAACACTAAGCACCATCTATGAGAAACCCACAGACAACATTTTGCTCAATGGGCAGACTGGAATCATTTCCCTAAAAATTGCAATAAGCCAAGAATGCCTGCTCTCACCCCTCCCATTCAACACAGTCGGGATTTCTAGTCAGAGAAATCAGGGAAGATAAGAAAATCAGGGGTATCCGAACAGGAAGAGAATAAGTTAAGCTATCCCTCTTTAAATACAATGATTCTATACCTAAAAATACCTAGAGAGTCTGTCAAAAGCCACCTTGCACTGACAAACAATTTTGGTAAAGTGTTAGGTTACAAAATTAACATGCCAAAAATAGTTGCATTTGTATACATCAGCAGCAAACAGGCAGAGAACCAAATAAAAAACAAAATCCCATTCATGCTTCACACACACACACATACACACCCACACACAATGAAATATATTGGCATCCACCTAACTGGAGACATGAAAGACCTTTACAAAAAGAACTACAAAATTCCCCTTAAAGAAATCAAGGATGACACAAATGGAAAAACATCCCATGCATATGGAGTAAAGCAAATTAACATTGTCAAGATGTCCATTCTACACAAGGCTATATGCAGAGTCAATGCAATACTCACCAAATTACCAACATCACTTTTTTCAGACCTGGTATCGACAATACAGAAATTCAAATGGAAACAAACAAATCAACAAAAGCAATAATAGCCAAAAAAATTATCAGCAAAATGAACAGAATGGGATGTATCACACTTTCAGACTTAAACTTTATACAAGGCTACGGTAACCAAGACAGCATGCTATTGGCACAGGAATAGGCACACAGACTACTAGAACAGGACAGAGATTTCTGAAGTAAAAACACAGTCTCTCAACCAACTCATCACTGGTGAAACCACCAACAACAATCACTGGGGAAATGTTGGGAGCCAACCTTGGAGGTCCGCCTGATTGACAAAGTCCAGGTGCACTGAAGACCCCTGGCTGCAAAGTGAGTACAGGCAGCTGAAGCCCTTCTGTCTTCCGTCTTTACTGTTTGGTACTGCCAAAGAATTCTGTGCAGTCGTGGAAGAAGAAAATGGCATGTTTATGTGAAGTACTCATAGTTAACCTGGAAATGTCATGGTTCATTTTTCCATTTCCCACTATGCCGTTTGGCCTTTTCTAACATATGCAAGGGTTAAACTCTGAAGCACATCAAGAATGATTTCTTTCACTTGGTTATAAGTTAATAGATATTGCTTGAGTAAAAAATGAAATAAGTATATTCATTCCTTATTTGATTTAGAATTATGTAGTTTAGTGTTTAGACATAAGGTTTTTTAGAAGCACAAGTTTATAGTAAGTTCATTATGAATTCATTATAAGTTCTAACACTTATCTAGGAGTTATGTAGGTGATTTATAACAGTTTTCACAGATTTAGGATGAAAATTAGTCATTAAGGTTTTTATGTAATTCAATAGTTAAAATTCTAAGTTAACATTTATAAAGTGGGCTTTCACTGAATTCATAATATACTCATTGGATACTTTCATGATAAATTAACTAAAGACAGAAAGCAACCTAGAGAGCCTGGGAAACATCACTAAAAGTTTTGAGTTTTCTTTAGAAATAAACACTGCAGGATAAGAGAAAAGTAACGAAGACACCTGGACAAGAAAGGCGATTATGAAGCTTTGAAGGTCATAGAAGCCCCAGAGAGAAAACTCCTGATACATGGAGAAACGTGCACTTGGAAACATTCTTGAGACATTTCAAGGGCTGTAATTTGGGACTTTGGACTAAAACTATCATCTTTTGCTTTGTGAAAAAGACTTATTGACTGAAAGCAGATAGTGTTGGTTTATTTGTGCTTCTAGATCACTAGATGGTGGTAACTTTTAAAGGATATGTACATGAAGGAATTTTCTTTGTCTTGCACCTTTATGAATGGTATAAAAGTTTTCTGTTAACTAGCATTAAATGTCATCTGTCTTTCAGGTCATCTGGCCTGCAAGCTGGTGTCAGTGTATATCATTTCGTCGTAAGTTCTTCCTTTCGCCTACTCCGTCTCTCCTTCAGGAAACCTCACACCCGGCGGGAAAGGACCCCCACAGGGAAAGGAGACCATATTTACCAAATGGTGCTGCG
Organism: Carlito syrichta; assembly: GCF_000164805.1. Classification (NCBI taxonomy): domain Eukaryota; kingdom Metazoa; phylum Chordata; class Mammalia; order Primates; family Tarsiidae; genus Carlito; species Carlito syrichta. The sequence continues at coordinate 55,431 of NW_007087050.1, forward strand.
AAAATTGGCTAACCATATACAGAAGAACGAAACTGGAATCCTACCTATCACCATAAAAAAAGTCAACTCAAAATGGATCAAGGACATAAATGTAAAAGTTCAAAATATAAGAATTCTACAAGAAAACATAGGAAACAACCTTCTGGACATCAAAGTAGGCAATTAATTCATGATCAAGTCCTCCAAAACAAATGTTACAAAAGCTAAGATAGACAGGTGGGAACTCATCAAACTGGAAAATTTTTGCACAGCAAAATAATCCATCCAGAGAGTAAAGAGAAAATCCACAAGTGGGGAAAGAAAAATATTTGCAAATTATGAACCTGAAAAAGGCCTAACATGAGGATCGGCAAGGAAGTTAAACAAAGTGAAAAACAGAAACGAAAACCCCTTATTAAAAAGTAGACAAAAGTTAGGAAATTCTCAAAGGAGAACATGCAAGCAGTCAACAGACACATTAAAAAATGTTTAGCCTCAATAAACACCAGAGAAAGGTAAATCAAAACTACAATGAGATACCACCTAACTCAGGTTAAGATTGCTATCATTAATAAGTAAAAAAAAAAAAAAACATGCTCTGGCATGGCTGGGGAGAAAAAGTAATACTTTTACAATATTGGTGGAAATGTAAGTTACTTCAGCCTCTATGGAAAGCAATGTGGTGATTTCTAACAGAACTAAAAATTGATCTGCCACATATGATCCAGCAATTTCTCTCCTAAAAATATATCTGGAAGAACATAAATGCTCTACCACAAAGATGCCTGCACACACATTTATTATCACACTGTTCACATCAGCAAAAATGTGAAACCGATCTTGCTGTCCATCAAAAGTGGACTTGAGCCGGGCTAGGTGGCTCAGCCTGTAATGCCACCATTTTGGGAGGCCAAGACAAATGGATTGCCTGAGCCTATGGGTTTGAGACCCGCCTGGGCAACTTAGTGAGACCTCATCTCTACAATAAATCGAAAATTAGCCAGGCATGGTAGTGCGTGCCTGTAGTTCCAGCTACTTGGAAGGCTGAGGCAGAAGGATCGCTAGAGTCCAGCAAGTCAAGGCTGCGGTGGCCAGGAGTGTGCCACTGTACTCCAGTCTGGGAGACAGAGTGAGACTCCAACTCGAAAATAAATAAATAAATAAAAGAAAAATTGGACTCGATAAAGAAAATATGTCACATACACACAGTAGAATATTACACAGCCATAATGAAGAACAAAATCATGTCCGTTGCAGCAACTTGGATGCAATTGCAGACCATCATACTAAGTAAACTATCACAGAAACAAGGAACTGAATACCACGTTCTCTTCTCATAAGTGGGTCCTGATCACTAGTCACATTAGCATGAAGTTGGATTTGTACTGCTAGGGACGGGAGGGAGGAAGAAGGGTAGGGGGCATGTAATAACACAAAGCATGCCTTGTCCCCTACCTGGGGAGTGAGCATCACCTGGAAGGCCAAGCTTCACTTGCATGTACCCTAATTACGTAATAAATCCTCATGTACCCCCACAAATCTATAATGAACAAATGCCTTATAAAAAATAAAACAAAAAATAAATAATTTTTTGAATTATAAGCACAAATACAAATTTTATATAATTTCCCTTATGCAGTGTTTTAAATCTGCTAGGGCTTCCTTAACAATGTACGATAAACTCAGCGGCTTAAACAACAGAAATTTTTTTAATCACAATTCTGAAATCTAGAAGCTGGCATTAAGGTGTCAGTGGCATTGATTTCTTCTGAGTTAGCTCTACTCTGCTTATATATAGTTATTTTTTTCCTGTATCTAATATTCCCTCAACATGTGCCTTTGTCCTAATATCTTTTTGTAAGGACAGCAATCACATGGGATTAGGGTCCACCCTAATGCTTTTGTTTTAATTTAATTCCATCTAGCTCCAAAAACTGTCAGATCTATTCTGAGATGCTGGGAATTAGGACTTCAGCCTTCCAAGTAGCTGGAACTACAGGCGTGTGCTACCATACCTGGCTAATTTTTGATTTATTGTAGAGATGAGATCTTGCCAAGTTGCCCAGGCGGGTCTTGAACCCTAGGGCTTAGGCAATTCACTCACCTCAGCCTCCCAAAGTCCTGAGATTACAGGCTGAGCCACCGAGCCTGGCTATATGTAAAAATTTAAAGATAATAACTGTTTGTTTGTTTTTTTTACCAAATGGTAACATTTTAACTATCAAGTACTTGAGTTATATAGAGTGTATTTTTTTAATTAAAAATGTTTCATAAATCCTCTGCAGCATGAGAAATGGAGAACAGATTCTTGTTTGACAAGTAACAAACATCCAGAATGATATATTATTTTCTTAGTGCATCTTAGCTAGAAACAAATAAACTGAATAAATATTTAATTATTGTGTCACACTGTTCATCCAAATAGATTATTTATAACAAGCTAAACATTGTAAACACTTGTATTTATAATCACTTTGATTTTTTCTATTTAAAAATCTATTTATCTCAAAATTCTCTCAATGTTCCAGATGTCCTTTTATATCTCTAATATCTTCAAAATTGGTTGTAGAGTTACCAATTTTATAAATATTTAAATGAAGCTACTTCAATCATCTTCAAAACTTTCAGTCAACATCTAAAATATGTCTTTCCATCATTCTACTGAACTCTTTGCATAGGGTATTTTATAGGCACGGGCTAGCAGAGTTGTACATCATCTTTTTATCCTACATACTGAATTTATGTTTAATAATTTATATTTCAAAACTGCTCTACACCTTTGTTGGCTACTATATTCTCCCTTAATTACAAAACTCAAACACATCACTGGATCTATTAGAGTTCTTAAAAGTTATAGTGACAAAGAAAATAATTAAAGAAAAGTCAGAACCAGACTCAGTGGCTCAGCCTTTAATCCCAGCATTTTGGGAGGCTGAAGCGAATGGATCTCCTGAGACCGTGGACTCAAGACCAGCCCTGGCAACTTGGTGAGACCTCCTCTCTACAATAAAAATTTTTAAAAATTGCCAAGCCTGGTAATGCACACCTGTAGTTCTGGCTACTTGGAAGGTTGAGGCAGATGGATCGACAGAGCACAGTTGGTCGATGCTGTGGGGGCTGTGAGTGTGCACTCCAGTCTGGGCAATGGAGTGAGACTCCAACTCAAAAAAAGAAAAAGAAAAGCCAGAAAATTTTTAAAAAGTTACAAATATCTTATCTTTCTCAAATAATTTCTAATTGGCTATCTTTTTATAAAAATATATTTTATTTTCATAATCCTTTTAGGTTCACAGCAAAATTGAACAGAGTTTACAGAGATCTTACATGTATATTCCAGCCACAGAGGAAGACATTCTCCTATTATCAACATTCCCTCCAGAAATATATGTCCATTACAATTATTGACCCTAAACTGAAATATCATTATCCAAATATCATAGCTTACATTAGTGTTTCCTCTTGGTATTGTACATCCTATGGGTTTGGGTAAATGTATAAAACAACATACCCATCATTATAATATTGCACCTTCTATGCTCTGCCGGTATATTTTTCCCTCTCCATGAACCCCTGGAAGCCATTAATTTTTAAAAACTCTGTAGGTTTGCTTTCCCAGAATGTCATATGCTTAAAATCATATATCATGTTATCTTTTCGACGACTTTGTTTTCACTTAACAATATGCATTTAAGCTTCCTCCTTGAATGTTCACAGTTTGATAAATAATATACTTTTCATGTGAAATAATATTCCATTGGCTGAATATTCCAGTTTATTTACACTTTCAACTACTAAAGGTCTTCTTGGTTATGTTTAGATTTTGGCAATTATGAAAATAGTTGCAATAAATATCAGATTGAATGTTTTTATGTGGATATCAGTGTGGATACTGAGGAATGCAATTGCTGGACCATATAGTAAGAGTCCGTGTAACTGACTGTTATCATTCTGCGTTCCCACTGGCAATCAATGAGGCTCCTGCTGCTTCACTTCTTTGGTGTTTTTGTGTTAGATTTGGCAATTCTGGTAGATATGTATTTCATTGGTTAAATGTGCATTTCCTTGATGACTATGAGGTGGACAAACTTTTCATGTGTTTATTTTCTGTCTACATGTCTTATTTTGTGAGACACCTGCCATCTACTTCTTTTTCTATTTTTATTTTTTATTTTTGAACCCATCCTGTTATCATTTTGCTTAGGCTTGTTTCTTTACTGAAATATATACTTCATGAGCTTGTAAATATTACCTCTCTTTTGTGTGTCAAACTCAGTTCCTCATATGTGGTCTAACTTTCATCTTTTAATACCCTTAGCAAGAACAATTAAAAATATCAATGCATTCCCAATGTTTGGAAAATTGTTTTATTTTTCTCTTAAGTAGACTGAAATGTAAACCTTATAAAGTACATCTTCGCCAATGAAACAAAATGAAAACAGTAGAAATTTTATCCTTGACCAGTTCAGATCATAGTCTGTGGGAAACTTGTTTTTTTTTTATTAATATTTTATTTGTACTTTCTATCAAATATTAATGTTATTATTTATTTTTCAATGTATTTTAATATTAATGTGAGTTTTTCATTATTACTTCTATTTTACAAAGTTTTAAGGGTGTAGAGGACAATGGTTTATCTCAAATTTTCAGAGAACTACAATGTACATGCAAGCCTTTAATTCTTCTAGAAAATAGCATAAATGGACAATTACCATTGTTTTATCAAACATAATATAGCGTATTATTATTATTACTTATGTTTTAGGACTTGGTGATGTAAAGAACACTCATGGAAAAACATTGTGATTTTAAGTAGAAGGATAACAAGCATCTATTTTTTTTTTTTAGTGGAGCTTAATGATAAAGCATTAATTTATTTGAAGAATGAACCACTTCACTAGAATATCGTGGTAACAGACATGAAGTAGAGTTGCATGCTCTTTTCTTCCGTCTTTCTTTCTTTCTTCTTTCTTTTTTTTTTTTTTTTGGCCTGGTTTTATGAATGATTAATTTCTTTGGGTATCCAACTCTGGTTTGAATTTTTGTTTATTTTTTTCTTTCAGATATTTAAATATATTGCTCCACTGTCTTCTAGCTTGTATACTTCCTGATAGAAAGTGTTATGTCATTTGTTAATGAAAAGATCCCAAACTCTATAAAATGTTTTAAGATGGTTTATTCTGACCAATATGAATGATGTTAGGCCCAGAAATTCTTATCCTCAGGAGATCCTGAGAATCTGTTCCCATAGTGGTAGAATGGCATCTTGATTATATAAAATTTAGGGAGGCAGAATTTACAAAAACCATACATTAATATGTGAGATTTTCATTGATTTGGCATAGGAAAAAAGAACAAGTATAAGTGAGAACTTGCAGAATATATGTGGATTCAAATATTTCTTGACTGGTAATTTGTAGTTCCTATCTAAAGAATTTTAAAAATTAGTGGAGGAAATATTAGTAGTATTGAGATAAGAGATTGGAAACTTTGCGCTTATTGATAGGTAGATGAAGTCCTATACTTGGTAGATATCAGAGAGAATAGGTAAGTTTCCTACAAGGTTCTCTGAGTCTGGGAGTCCCCAAGAGAGAGCTTTGCAGGTCTATAAAATATTTTGATTTTCTTCTTAATTTATTACGTGATGTTATGCCACAGTCGGGTTGGAAAACAATTTTAGAGTAATAGGGTAATAAAACTCTATCTGTTGAGTCCTTATTAGGCATGACTCCCTAAGCCTTTTAGTTAGAAATTTGCATAAGACAAAAAAAAAAAAAAATCAGGTTTAGTGCCCACATTCTTATTTGTCCCTCTATGTGTTGTGTGTATTTGTGTTTTCTGGCCACTTTATTGCAAGTTTCATGCAATTTGATAAATATATACTTTGCTGTAGTTTGTGCCATATTTTATTGAACTAATGAATCTGTGGGTTTATAGTTTTAATCAAATATGCAAAAAATGGCCTTCTGCCATCCCATCTTTTTTGGGAACTCCAATTGCCCATACCTTAGGCTACATGTTTTGTCCAGAGTTCACTGAACCTCTTTTTATTTTTATTTTTTTTCATTTTTTTCTCTCTAGGTTTAATTTTGTATAACTTTTTATGATATCTTTTTAGAATTACTAATCTTTTTTCCTGAAATATATAATATGGTATTAATAACATAATTTGTACTTTTCATGTCAAACGATGTAATATTTTATCTGTAAGGGTATTTATGAATCTACTTAATAATTCAATCTTTCTGCAGCCTCTTGCCCATATAGAATAAAGTTACTTTAACTATTTTTAATGCCATTGTATACTAATTCTATTATCTATGCTATACCCGGACCAATTTCAATTGATTTTTTTCACTTACTCTTAAGTTTTATTATACGGGGTCAGAGAAATATTTACTTGGGGTAATCTAGCTTATTGCTGAGGTCAAACTATGTTGATTATTCTACCTATGCCACATTACTTAAGAGGATTTCCATCTAGCTGGTGAGATCAGTCACTATTTCAAGTTAGTAAATTTTAAAGTTGGCTCATTCTAATTCTGTATCTTGCTTGGGTTATTTTTTTGCATGTATGCATTGATAAATATGTCATTACTAAGTAACAAATTTTCAAATCTCTAAAGATTCTCTATGCTACTCTCTTCTTATATTATTCTGCATTGTAAGTTCTATATCCTTGAAATTTCTAGACTCTCAGTAATATCTTTTCAACACAAGGAGACTTCTGGGCTCTGCCTGGTATATTCTAGTCCAAGAATGGAGCAGTCATAGCACTCACTCTGCTTGTTATGTCTTAGCAGACAGTTCTTTGCCTGATGTTAAATATATTGGATACTTTTGCTTTATATATTATTTTATTTTACTTTATTTTCCCAGATAGATGTGCAAATCTGGTTTCTGTCACTGCTTCTTGGCAAGAAAAAATAATAAAAATTTATAATTCTAAACAAATAAACTCAAAACCTACTTAATGATGTATGTGCAATTTATCTTATAAAGAATAACTATTAATGAAAATAAAATAGCTTACTCATGTGCCTCATTTGATTTTTGTATATACTCTCTGTAGAATGTGACACCTTTAGCAATTTTTTACATAAAAGAAAATAATGTGTAACAATAAATCACAGGTTTTAGGTCTAATTTTCCTAAGATGGACTTGATCCTTTTTATTAGACTTTAAAATGTAAAGATCATGCTATAAGAAATGGTGAGAAGCTTCTTGTTACTAAGGTACCCCTGTTATAACAGTTAGCAGGGAAAAGGAACCACTAAGTTTGTGATAATTTGTTATGGCAGGAGTAAGCAAAAGCATACCAACTATCTTTCATTGTCTCTGGCTCTCATGGAATATAATTTAAGATGTCATGTACTGGTCAGGATTTCAACCTGGAGTATGAAACAAATGATAATTAACAGTCCAAATTGAGTTGGAACTAATTCTTTGCCTCATTACTTGGGGTTTTATACTAAAATATATAGACTTCATCATATATCCAACTCATGTTGACAGCAACCCAGTGTCCAACATTTTTAAAACATCTTTCCCTCATAACATGACATTAAACTTCACTCTTCAAAAATCATGGTACATTTAATAATTGTCCCATTAGACCCACTACATGAAGCAATATCTGATAATGTAATGGACATACCTAGTGAGAGGCAATAGCAAGTAAATAATGATAAGATTACTGTAATCAAGAGAATGATTTTTTAGTGCCATTATGATTCTGAAGCTGTTACGTATTTGTAGCTTATTTATTTGTAATATGACAGCAAATAAAATATTTTGTGGAAAAGACTTATAGTCATCATGGAAATAACAAATAGTTAGCCTTTTCCGTTTTCTATTTTAAGCATCCAAATTAGAACTTGAATCACTTTTTAATAAAAATATAATTATTGATTATTTATGTTTAGGTAATATATAATTCATGGGATGCATAATCAACAGCAGTAAGTAGTTCAAAAGTTATTTAAATTATATTTTCAAACTTAAAAATGAGCTAATTTTTAAAAATAGATGTTATGGCAAATAAAACTGTTGCAAAAATTTACAGTTAAAATGAAAAGGTTTTTCTGTAGCTTCCCTAATTTTTCTGACCAGTAAACCTATTTGTGGTGATTAAGGAGTACTACAATCTACTCTCTCAAAATACCTTCTACTTGGTTTGGGGCATTTGCAATGTTAAAACAGACTGGTTTATTATATTTTGCTTGGAAGTGTATTACATATCTTGAAAATATAAAGAATAAGCTATGCTAATTTGGTAATTATTAATTATCCATAATTAATTTCATAGAATTGTTTTCTAAGTTGAAAATATTTTGACACTGTGGTTTATGGATACATGTGTTACACACCCATGCTTATATTCTTATATGTGCATATATTAACAAAAGATTGCCTTTTCAAAAGTGCTTTTTTCTAAAATATTTTTACTTTATCCATTGCAACTCATATGATTTGACAAAGTGAAGTATATCTGAAATTTCTATAGCAACAAGGAAAGCAATTTGGATAATATGATCAGAGCTCATTTGTAGTAGAATATTTTGAGCAGAGTATTTAGGGAAGAATTCAGAGTGCAGAAGCTGAAGAGTGAACGGAAGACGATTTGAAACTGCATATGATATTATTTGTCTAAAAATTTGATTATTCATGTAAAGAGAGCTGTAAGTTCTTATAGGAATAGATAATTTTTTATTGATTATGAAACTCTTTTAATAAAATAATGCATAAATATTTCAGAAAACTTGATTATCAAACTTAAACAAAATTTGAATCAAATAATAGTTCCACCTATAAACTTAGCTCTTTATTTTCTGACCTATTAAAAATTATTGTGGAAACAAACTTTCCCATTAGTAGAATATTTGGTATGATAATAACTTCAAAATATTGTATGCTTTTAAACTAAGTTCATCAGTTTTTATCATTGTGTCATATTTGCTTCATATTTATAATTAAATAGAATATATATCATATCAGACAGTATATGACAAATCTAATATGACATGTACCATACAAAAATATGTTATGCATTATGTAATTATATTATATTACTGCTTTATGTAATAAGTGTTTATATCCATATTCATGTGATGTATTTGCTGTCTATTTTACAATTGTATGTGTATGTTTGTCTATGTGTGTATGTGTGTTGAATGATTTGAAAGTAAATTGCAAATGTCTTGATTGTTAACCTAATTCAGAAGATGTTTCCTAATAACATGAATTTCACTTGTATAATCATGGTAAATTTAAAAATTTAGTGAAAGGAACAATTAATAAACTACTTTTTTTCTAATAAACAGTACATATTCAAATTTAACATTCACTCTAATAATACCATTTCTAATACTTCTTTTCCATCAGATTCAGAATCCAAAACAAAATCCAATATTATATTTGCTTGCAATAACACTGCAGTCTCAATCAACATTTCAGTGAAATTCATGTTATTAGGAAATACCGAGTGAAATAGGTTAGCAATCATGACATTGCAATTTACTTTCAAATCATTCAGCACACATATACACAGACAAACATACACATACAACTACAAAGTAGACAGCAAATACACCATATGACTATAGACATAAAAACATATTACATAAGACATGTAATATAATATTATGCATGGCATTTTTATGTATTACATGTCATATTATAATATTTGTCATATACTATCTGATATAGTATGTATTATATTTATTGATTGAGATTAATTGTTGAATTGCAATTGTTCTTCATTTCTTTCTTATTTTTTAAGATATTAATCTTTTTTTTTTTTTTTTGAGTCGGAGTCTCACTCAGTCGCCTAGACCGGAGTCCGGCGATCCTTCCGCCTCAGCCTTCCGAGTAGCCGGAACTACAGGCGCGCGCTACCACGCCCGGCTGATTTTTTGATTTATTGTAGAGATGAGGTCTCGCTGCCCAGACCAGATGAGGTCTCGAACCCGCGGGCTCAGGCAATCCACTCACCTCAGCCTCCCAAAGCACGAGATTACAGGCTGAGCCACTGAGCCCAGCTAGATATTAATATTTTTAAAGAATAGAATCCAATTGCCATAATTTGGGTCTGATTAATTGTTTCTCCATGAGAGTTTCGAATTATGAACTCTGAGCAGGAATATTATGTGAATGATATAATGCTTTTCTTAGCGTGTCATATCAAGAGACACAAGATTTCACTTTCTCCCATTATTGATGATATTAACTTTGATCTCATGATATAAATATGATTTGCTTCAACAAAGTTCAGATTACTCTATGGAGAAGTATTGTTTAACCCTTGTGATTTGACACATAATCTACTTATAAAGATTTTGAAATAATGTAAATATATTTTTTCCACTGAACTACAACAAAATGATTTTTATATTCTCTCATCAGCCTTGTCTAAATCTAATATTATAATTATGGTAAAACAGAACAAAATTTTGATTAAAAATAATCACTATTTCTTCTCACCACTATCTGTTTTTTAATCTGTCTACCTATCTATTTGTCTGTCTATCATCACTCTGTCTTCCTGACTATATCCTATATAATTTTTTATTTGTGTAAATATTGAAATGTAGTTCTAGCTTTTTTTCATAAATCCAATGTGTTGTAGTTTGTTAGTGACAGTACTTAGTTACTCAAATAACTTCTGTTTCATTATAGGTACATCTTTGAACTTACCTTTATTTACTTTTGAAATGTTTCCTGTATGTTTGAGCACCTCCATGCTTTCTATTACCAGGTATGTTCTGGGCACATTATGTATCTTCTAGCTTCCATTCCTGGAACCAGCTATTTCTCTAAGGACCTTGATTTCTACTAGTAGATACATTTTAAAAAATCAGTTTGAATGCTTTTTTCCTTCCATAAAAATGCATCTCTCTTTAAAAGTTTCAAAGATAAAGTGGTATAATTAATTTGTAAAAATTATATTTTAAGTAATTGCTTTACTAACATTTTTCTTCAGAATGAGAGATATGTCTTTTATATTCTTTGTTAATATTGTTTTCTGTAAAATGACAGCTTGAAGAATTGTCATCTCCCTACACTTCAGTTGGTAGTTTGTGAGAGCACCCTGCTCTCTCAAACTTTATTCATTTTCAATGTTGAATACTAAACTTTGTGTAGCTTTTTATCAAAAATATAGACATACTTGCATTTTGCATTTACTAGCATTTTTAATGTTCATCACATGCTTATTGCTATTGGAATTTCTTCAGGGTAATCTACATTTATTTAGACACTATTTCAAAATTAGAATTAATGTCTTATTATAAAGTCATGCAATATATTAATAATGCCACTATTTATAATATTAGTTGCGTTTTTTCAGTTTTCAAAAGTGTATATGTGCATATATATAAAACGAACACACTAAAGATATATATCTACATATGCATACCTATATACACACATATATTTATATATAAATAAAATGTATTTTATTAATTTATAAATCTATTAGAAAAATATCACACAGACTGTGTCTAAATGTATGGATATATGCACATATATTCTATTTATAATATACAAATTAACATAAGACATTTTGCAGCTACTTTTGATTTTTTTCTTTGCTTTAAGGTGATGTCTCTTTAGATAGAAGATACAATCATACTCAACTTTAGTTTTGTTTTTAAACTTTAGTTTTATATTTAAATGTTTAATATATTTGTACGTTTATATTTGCATGATTATTTGTCATAGGATATGACAATGTGTCTATCAAGTTTTTCACTACTTTTCTAATGAATAGTGTACATACATTGGATTTCCAAGCTACAATTTAAGCTAATATTAATAATTCTTTATTTGTTCAGTGGCATTATACATAATATATATATTTAAATGTAATTAATAAACATTCGTAATATTTTCTTCTCTTTGTTTTGGTGTCCTTTGGTACAACTTATGCTTATTTTACTAAGGCTATAAAATATGTTTTACTGTGTAGTGGGCTAACTCTTTGACCCAAGCTATCGTTGTTTTACAGATTAATTTAGAACAGCAAAACAAAATCTCTGTGGCTGAACTAGTCACTTTTCTAACTCATTGTATTATATACTCTTTGAAAATTTAGAAAAATACTCCCAATGCCAAAAGTTTCATAGTCGTGTTCGTGTGTGTTTGTATATATATTGTAGTCTGTCCTCCTTTCAAAAACATGGAATATTTCTCTATTTTCTGTTATTTTATAATTTGAGAAAAATGTTCTAGTTTTCATCTGAAACACTAACATATTTATTTTTATATGGTATTTTATTTCTTATTTTTAATACTCTGAAACATTTTTTCAAATTTAAATTTCAAACTAGTTATCGTTCTATAGAAATATATATTAGAAATATATATAGAAATATGTTACTTTTAACACAGTTTGCTGAATATTAATAGTAGCTTACTTTCATTTTGATTCATTAGGGTCTCTACACACACGGTCATGCAATATTTAAACAGAGATAGTGAACCCTTTTCCAATAACTTTCCCAACAGTTATTTGACTTGTTATATCAGCTAGGGACATCAGAATCTCACAGAATTGGAACTTACTCCACTGGGAAGTCCATGGTCTGTATTTCTCTCTTCATTATTACTTAAATTGTGGAGACACAAATGTGTTTTCTAGTTAACAAAAGTTTTAAATCAGTGTTAATTTTATGACTTCTTTTTCAGTGCCTTTTAAGATGATTATATGTGCTACTTCCTCTAAACTGTCCTTTAATGCATGATGTAGTAGGAGAGATGTCCTTAGATAAAGTGTAATCAATACCATAGTGGTATTCTACTTAATACACGTTGTTATTATTTATTTAAGGTATTTTTATACCTCTTCTTATAAACAAATGCATCTGTTAAGTGATATTCTCTTAATTCTGTCTAATGGTCCTTTTTATCTCTTGAAGCAAATATGGTGACTTTATGTGGTTACCCTTTTTGAATCCCCTGAAGATAAAGGTGAATCATCTCTAACTTTTAGCTTATTGTTATCCTCTTTAGCTATTCTTATCCTCTTTCACTCATTCTTCAGTGTACACACATTCCTTAATTTTCGTGGTCGTGAGATAAGTACTTGAGGATCTAAGCTGACAGTGCAGTTAAAAAATCTCTCAACATATATATTCACTCACATGTGAGTGAATATATCTGATTTTATATAATATTCCTGGTATTAAATTGCTAAGTACATTTTCTAACGGTTCTTTTTCTCATATATTGTTGTTAGCTGAAACTCTTTTATTTTTAAGACTACTTTTATTATTTACTTATTTTAAGTTTTAGAGACATGATCTTGCTATGTTGATGTGGCTTGTGTTGACCAAACCATCTTCCTGCCTCAGCCTTCCAAATTTCTGAGATACAGGCAAATTACAGGCATGAGCCACCATTCTTGGCCAGTTGAAACTCTTTATTTCAGACAGTTTCAATTTATAGTCTTTGGATTTTCAAATGTAGAAAATCAAACAAATTACAAATTCAAGTTATTTACCAACAACTACTTAAAAATGTTTAGAACCATAAATTTACATATAATTTCTTAAATTCTTCTAGCAAACATAATTTATAAAATGTAGAACATATTTTTCTATGTATATAAAACAAAAATGAATGAATTTCTTGAAATTCACTGAACTGTTTCTTTCAGAACATCTTAGCATGTTGAGAACAATTGATACTATTTCATTTTTTTTGTTTGAAGTGAGATGTCTTGCCAGGTGTGGTGGCTCACACCTATAATCTCAGCAATTCCAGCACTTTGGGAAGCTGAGGAGAGAGGATTGCTTGAACCCAGGAGTTTGAGATCAGTCTACAGTCTAGAAAACATATCCAAACACATTGTCTAAACACACACACACACACACACACATACACACACACACACACACACACACACCAAAAATCAAAAACAAAACAAAAAACCCACACAGATATGATAGCATGCACTGAAATACCTGAGATTAAGACAGTGCTGAGGCATGATTGTGCCACTGCCCTCCAGCCTGGGTGACAGAGTAAGACTATGACTAAATAAATAAATAAATAGATACTTTATTATTGATGTTTCAGATGAAGATTTGCCATAACTGATATTTACTTTTTATTCATAAGCTCAATTTCAAACGAAAAACAGTGCCTTCCTATAATTAATGATTTAGGGAAGATGCCAAAAGTAAACAAAGAACAAATAAACTGAAAAACCTTTCTTTCCCTTACCAACATATCTCCTTCCCCATAGGCTTGAAGATCTGTCAAGTTATCTATAATATTTACAAAGTAATAGTTTTTCAGATTGTTTTCTTCCTCTAAGCGACCTATAGACCAGTGGTCCCTAACATTTTTGGCATCAGGGACTGGTTTTGTGAAAGATAATATTTCCATGGATATGGGAGTCGAACCTTACTACTAATGTAAATCTGTATTTGCAGCCACTCCCTATTACTAGCATCACTGCCTCAGCTCCACCTCAGAAAATTAGGCATTCGATTCTCATAAGGAGCCAGCAACCTAGATCCTTTGCATGGGCAGTTCACAGTAGGGTTTGTCCTTTTGTGAGAAACTAATGCTACTGATCTAGCAGGAGGCAAAGTTCAGGCAGTAATGTGAATGATGGGGAGCGCTGTAAATTCAGATGATGCTTTGCTGGCTGGCCTGACGCTCACTTCCTACTGTGCAGTCCTATATCTAATAGGTCACAGATCCATATTGGTCTGTGACCTGGAGGTTGGGGAACCCTGCTATAGCCAAATTACATTATACTTTTATTCCTGTTTTATCTTAATATTTCTTATATGTTCAGTATTTATATATAAATAATGTATTTGTGTTCTCAAAATATTCTTTATATCTGATTTCTCCAACCATTTTCTGCACATAGAAACTTTTCCATAAAGCTCTTGGAAACTTAAGCTATCATCAGCAAAGTGATAACATTTTTGCTCCTTCAGTGAAGATTCCCTTCATCTACACGCTTTAATGAAAATTCAAATATACCTAAAGAAAGTGCTGTGCTATACTATCTTCTCAGTTTGTCTAATATACCATAAGTTAAGTGTCTAAGGGTAAACTTATTGTCCCCTGCACTGTTCATTAGTCATTTTTATTTTTCTTCTTTAAAAAATCGACAACTTTTTGAAACTACTACTCATTAACTCTTCTTTTGTAATTTTCCAACATTCTTGATGCTCACCCATATTTATGAAATGCCTATCTCTTGATTTACTACCCTCCCCTCTCTCAAGTGTTTATGTCATTACCCTTGAAATCATTCACTGCCACGTGTTGATTTATTTTTAGTAACCTAGACTCTCAGTTTCCTCAACCACCTCATATTCAGTCATCTTTTCCTCCATAAATTTCCAAACCCACCTACGTGTCTTTACCATAGACACTGTCATCCACAATATCTTTAAAATCTCCAAAATTTCCACTTGGAGCATTCTGTTTATTCGTCATCACTGCCTAAACTTCAGGCCCAATGTGATCAAGTACTTGTGCTACAGCATTTCTTCAACGTTATCAAACTTTCCAATCTCTTGGTCTTTGTTTTCTCACTATCACTTCCCTTCTGTCTCCGTCTCAGCACTCAGCTCCAGTTTATATTACCTTGACCAACACTATAACACTGAACTTGTCAACATACTTAACTACTCTATTCTTTTATTGTTTTCTCCTGGCAACAAAGAGGTAAACAAAAATGTTTGAAGATGGTTATGCTAGCCGGGCTCGGTGGCTCAGCGGCTCAGTCTGTAATCCCGCGCTTTGGGAGGCTGAGGTGAGTGGATTGCCTGAGTCCGCGGGTTCGAGACCCGCCTGGGCAACTTGGCGAGACCTCATCTCTAAAATAAATAAAAAAATCAGCTGGGCGTGGTAGTGCGTTCCTGTAATTCCGGCTACTCGGAAGACTTAGGCGGAAGGATCCCCGGAGTCCAGCAGGTCAAGGCTGTAGTGGCCGGGAGAGACCCGGGAGAGGCCACTGCACTCCAGTCTGGGCGACAGAGTGAGACTCCAACTCAAAAAAAAAAAAAGAAAGAAAAGAAAAGAAAATGGTTATGTAGTATGGCTTCATCCGATTGGTTATGAAATCATATAGCATAGTAAAGAGTTGGGTTTTATTATAAGCATAATAAGAATTGATTAAAATAGATTAATCAATAAATGACACATAATACTATGGAATTTATAAACAGAGCCCAAACTGTTGTATGGAGAATGAGTTGGAAGGTACAAGGTTAAGACTAGAGAAACCAGGTGAGAACCTTGGGCAGTAAGTATTCAATAAAGGAAAATCATGGTAGACAAGAAGGCAGAATTAAATATACCAATCAAATATTATATTTTTCTGGCAAAAGCTCAGGTCTTATTGATATGTTCAATGTGGAAACAAGAAAAAAAATCTAAGCATGACTACTCAGATTTTGACGTCGCCATTGGACATGTCTTATTGCAATTTCTTAAAACTGGAAATATTTTCTAATTGTAAAGTTTGAGGAGAAGAATAAAGATGGCTTTTTCATATTGCTATGTGTAGATTTTATTGGCAAATCCAATTGAATGTATCAAGTTTGAAGTTCTCTATTTGATTTTAAGACTCTGAAAATCAAGGCTCAAGTAGACTCATGAGGAAAAAATGGGAATATATAACTGGAAATCATAAAGATGTGCTGTCTTCAGTCATAGATATTTATTTACTATTTGATATTATTCATATGAACAGTGAATAATGGAGATTGCAGAGAATTTGTATCTATTTTGCTCCATTCTAACTCAAATTCCTTCTAAATGGCAGAAGAGATGTCATTTGGTAACATCACTGTTCTAACTTGTAACATTTTATAATTTAAAGGAAAATGAAGGGAGATCTCTCTTTAAATCTTTATGTACACATTGACTGATTGCTCCTGCAATGCATGATAATTGGAATCCTGACTCAATTTTAGTAGTCACTGTGTCAAGTTCATAAGATTGTTCTGTCTTGGTCACATGTGCATTCTTATGTCTTTGAAAATGGAATATTCTACTATAGATAGGAATTGTTGCCGTTAACAAAATTTGAATTATTCAAGTATATAATTGTCAATAAAGTACCACCTTGAATTGTGTTAGAAACTTAAAAATTGTAGTGTATAGAGATCTGAAAGTTATCCTATACAGTAAATCAATAAAGGATTCATAGAATGAATGATAATTTCTAACCACAAATAGATAGCTTTGTTGCTGTGAGCATATCTCAATATCTTTTTTAAAGATAATACTTTTCTAGGAGGAAATAAAACTTCATCTATTCTCTTCTTAGAAGAAAAATCACTAGAATATTAAGACCACAAACAAAAATTGAATACAACAGAGATTACTGAAGGTAATATTCCCTACACTGCATTTTGAAACTGTCATAGGAATATTTTTAGAGTATTATTATATTTTTACTAGAAATTTTATGCCACAACTTTAGAGATAGAGATAAAATTTATGGCTATAGGCATATCTTGTTTTATTGTGTTTTGTTGTTCTCACAGATTTTGCATTTGTTACACATTAAAGGTTGTGACAACCCTGCATTGATTAAGTCTATCAGCACCATTTTTTCATTGCATATGCTCACATCATGTATCTGTCATATATCAATAATTCTAGGAATATATCAAACTTTTACATTATAATAATATGTTATTTGTTTTGTGATAAGGGATAACTGAAATTATTATTGTGACTTTCTTTGATTCTATGATGGCAGGAAGAGGTGAGGAAGCTAGAGAAGAAAAGTTTAAAGCTAGCAGAGGTTGGTTTATGATATTTTTGTAAAGAAGCCGTCTCCCCATCTCCCTAACATACAAGTGCAAGGTATAGCAGCAAGTGCTGACAAACAAGCCTCACATTATCCAGAAGATCTAGGTAAAATAATTGATGATGTTTGCTGCACTAAGCAACAGATTTTCGATATACATGCAATAGTCTTTTATTGGAAAATGATGCCATCTAGATCTTTCATTGCTAGAGAGAAGTCAATTCCCGACTTCAATGTGTCAAAGGATGGGCTGATCGTCTTGTTAGGGACTAACACAGTTAGTGATGTTAAGCTGATGCCAATGCTCATTTACTATTCCAAAAATCCTAAGGATCTTGATAACTATGCTAAATCAGCTCTGCCTGCACTTAATAAAATAACAAAATCTAGATAGCACATATCTCTTTACAGCATAGACAACTAAATATGTTAAGTTCACTATTGTGACTGACTGCTCAGAAAAAGACTCCCTTCAAAATATTAATTCTTACTGACAAGGCACCATGTCACTAGAAAGTTCTGATGGAGATGAACAGAGATTCATGTTGTTTTTATGCCTACAAGCACAATATCCATTCTGTAGTCAATGAATCAAAGACTACTTTCAAGTTTTATTACTTATGAAATACATTTTATAAGGCCATAACTGTCATGGAAAGTTATTCCTCTGATGGATCTGGAGTAAGTAAACTGAAAACTTTCTGGAAAGAATTTGCTATTCTAGATGCATTTAAGAATATCCATGATTCAAGAAAGATGCCTAAATATCAATATTAACGTGAATTTGGAAGATGTTAATACCAAGCTTTATGGATGCCTTTGAGAGATTCAAGATTTCTAGTGAAGAAAATAACTGCAGATGTGTTGGAACTAGCAAGAAAACTAGAATTAGAAGTGAAGCCTTAATATATATTGAATTGTTGCAATCTCATGATAAAGATTTTATAAGAAATTGTTTCTCATGCATGAGCAAAGAAAGTGGTTTCTTGATTCTATTCCTAGTAAGGATGTGAACATTGGTGAGGTGACAACAATAGGTTTATAATACTACATAAATTTCACTGATAAAGCAGTGGGAGGGTTTGGGAAAACTGACTTCAGTTTTGAAATAAATTCTTATTGGTAAAATGTCATAAAGCATTGCATGCTACAGATAAATATTTTCCAAAAGAATGAGTCCATTGATGTGTCAAACGTCATTGGTGTCTTATGTTAAGAAATTGCAGCTGGGCTCGGTGGCTCAGCCTGTAATCCCGCACCTTTGGGAGGCTGAGGTGAGTGGATTGCCTGAGCCCGTGGGTTCGAAACCCACCTGGGCAACTTGGCAAGACCTCATCTCTACAATAAATTAAAAAATTAGCCGGGCATGGTAGCACACGCCTATAGTCCCAGCTACTTGCAAGGCTGAGCAGAAGGATCGCCGGAGCCCAGCAGGTAGAGGCTGCGGTGGCCGGGAGTGGCCAATGCACTCCAGTCTGGGTGACAGAGTGAGACTCCAACTCAAAAAAAAAAAAAAAAAAAAAAAAAAAGAAAAGAAAAGAAAAAGAAATTGCTATAGCCATCCCAACCTTTAGCAACCATTACTTTGGTCAGTCTGCAGCCATCAACATCAAAGTAAGATTCCATCACAAAAAGACTACCACTTGCTGAATGCCAGATGATATCAGCATTTTTAAACAGTAAGGTGTCTTATAGTTATATTACACAGTAATATACTATAGTATAAATAAAGCTTTCATGAAATCAAAAAAATATATGTGACTAAATTTATGGCTATATATACTTTATGTGGTGATCTGGAACCTGGAACTAAACCTGCAATATCTCTGGGGTATGCCTGTACTTAAAATACTGCATTCTAGTCTATTGCTAATTATATTAATAATACCGTCAAAATAAACATGGAATGTACAAGTAATGGTAACCTCATTTAAACCGAATTTATTTTGTGTTCTGTCTCTACGCTTGATTAAAAATCAAATTTTATTTATGCTAGAATATACTATGTGATAAATTATCTGGCTCTATTTTGGAGTTCATTATATTAAAGTTTTTATTTACATTATATACATTAATTAGACTTACTGTTTATTGTTTTATGAAAAAATGTTCTATTTTTTCCTTAAATGTAATTTCCATTATAGTAATTTAAGCAAAAGCTGATGTAACAAAATATATATGAGATTTACATAAATAAATAAAAGTATGAACCAATAAACTTCATGGCTTTCCCAATGCATGATTTATACCTCAATTCGTTATGGAACAATGTATTTATTTCAACTAGAAATCAGTTTAGAAATGTTAATACTTGCCTAAAGAAAATATTGTGAGTTATTTTGGAAATTTTACACTATTAGTTAGAAGCTAAGATTGTGTGTAAAAAAAACTTTTTAAATGTGTGTGCATTATGAAAATATACAATTTCATATAAATAAATGAATCCATCAAAAAAATCTCACTAAAAAGAGAATACTGTCAGGATATTTTTTGTTCACAAACATATTCTTTTCTAATATATATGGAATTCTAGACATGCAAGAGAAGTGTGTAAGAACATCACAACCTGTCTCCTTATTAAATTTATTATGTAGAGATAGAAAACCAAATCTATGTGGAGATAAATTCTACTTTCAATTGAGATGAAAATACAGACTAAAAAAGAGTAAGGAAGTTTTTGTTGTTGCTGTTGTCATTGTTTTCTTGTTTTGTTTTGTAAGGCTTAATTTTTCAAAGATAGTAATCATAAAAAAAAACCAACTACATAAAAGAAATAAATTGAGGTCTACAGAAGCATCTCAAAATAGCTGAGAAAAATAAAATGCAAAGTTTATTTCAACTTAATATTGCATTGACTATCTCTTTTTGATATATATTTATGTACTGATAGTCACAAATATTTTCTTAAAATATAAAAGTAGACAAAGTGCAATACTTATTAAACGGTTGTGTTTTAAATAGTTGTGTTTTTTAGAGGAATTTTCTGACCTTTTAATTACCTACCTGATGATCCCCAAAAACAGGCCAGTAAAAACAGTGGAATTAAATATACAATAATACCTTTGAATTCCATAAAATGATACAACAAAGTACATGGAATAGCAATTAATAA
This sequence comes from Carlito syrichta, assembly GCF_000164805.1. NCBI lineage: Eukaryota > Metazoa > Chordata > Mammalia > Primates > Tarsiidae > Carlito > Carlito syrichta. The sequence continues at coordinate 76,314 of NW_007087050.1, forward strand.
TATTTAAATAATCTTTACTGAGTGTTCATTACAAACCATGTTTTATACCAGACACTGAGGAAACAGTTGAAAAAGATCCAAATTTTTATTTTGCTTGATACCTCTAGCCCTTACCTTCTGTTAGTATAAATTTTTCACTTTCTCTTAATAAAAGTAAAAAGTACCGATCTTCCCAACATTTATTACTGTTGTAGTCATTTAAATATATTCTATTAATGTTAATTGGGAACTGTAATACTTGATTTTTAAATATAGCATCATATCAAGACTACATATCATCTACATGACTTTCCCTTGTGTTAAACATGGTCACCTGTTAAAGTACTGTTAGTCACATAGCTCAACTGTAATTATTTTTTCTTATTTTCCATACTGTACTTTTTGGAGAGAGCACTGTGTGTAGGCCATATTTAGGTAGTGGAGAGTTATGCTCCAATTTCTTGAGTGGAAAATATCTGCAAATATTTACTTTTTTTCATAGAAAATATATCTATTTTTCCTCATTTATTTATTCATTTAATTATTGACATTAGTATGGAATTATGAATATTTATGGGATGTGCCAAAAATGTCTACACATTTTAAGATATGTTATCTACGTATTACTTTTCAAAATTTAGTCGAATTACGGTAGCAACGTGTAGTATGGCACTAGCTGAACTGTGCTTCTGCCATTTTCTTTGACTCTCCTACCTGTCACATTGTGATGCTAGCATTCATTTGATTAATACCAACTTGTGAGCAAACGTCATACTTAAAATGTGTATGCTTTTTTGGGGGGGGAGGGCACCCTCTGTATTTCATCTGATACCTTTGTCCCTTTGATGTGGCAAAATAAATAAATTTTGTTTGTTTGGAACTTCCTTTCATTTGTTTATTTGAGCACTACCTTTCTGGCACTACAAGAATTTCAGACTTATTTCATCTATTTTTTTTGTCCCACTGCTAGAATCAGCTATTTTTTTTGAAGTCCAGATCTTTTTATGGAACAACTTGATTAGAATAAAAATTGTAGCACTTGTTATCATTGCTACTGTACTGCCATTGCTTCTATAAATTTTCAATTGGCAGAACAAGGATATATATGCGTATACCTACATACATGTATTTAAATACACCTAAGATATTTCTTTATTTGTCCATCTGTATCTAGCTCTATTAAGCTAAACATACGTTCTAACTGCAGTCTCCAACTTCAGTACAGTAATGGATCATGCAGAGTTTTCCCTTTGGATATCTCTAGTCTCCCATTCCAACATTGTTCTCCTACTATCTGACATCAATTTACTTAATTGTGAAGTTTCAGTATGCGTGTGTGGTAGTTTCATAATCGTTAAACCACATATTTATGGTAAAAAACTTTATCAACTAAGGTTATTATATAGTTTTTAAAATGCAGTTAAAAATTAGCACTTTACAATATAAACAATCCAAACACTGGCAGTTTATTTATAAAATATATAAAACTCCTTTGGAAATTTTTCTTATAGCCTCTGCTCATTTTCAATGTCACTTAACAAGGGATATTTTTCTCAAGCCTCTTCATATATTTGTGGCATATTCGTTTGCCAAATTCTGAATTTTCATTGTAGGATTCATTGATTCCCCAGATTATTTTTTATTAGCACATATAATACTCTTTTTGTAGTAAAGTTTATAACTTTTGACAAATGCATAGTGTCATGCATCTCCCATTACAGGATCAAACAGAATAATTTTGGGACCCTAAAAATTTCCCTGTGCTTTACCTATTCAATATGCTACTTTCCCCAAATCCTTGACAATTAATGATTTTTTTAGTGTGTCTATATGTTTGCCTTTTCTGCATTGTCATAGATATGAAATCATTAAGTATGCAGTATTTCAGAATAGCCCCTGCCATTTAATAACACACATTTACATTTATCCATGTTTTTGCATGACATGATTCATCGTTCTTTTTTCACTAAATACTATTCCATTGTATAATAGAATGACAGTTTATCCATTCACCTACTAAAGAACATTCTTGTTGCTTTCCATTTTTCGTGAGTATAAATAAAGTTGCTATAAAATTTATTTCTAGGTTTTTGAGACTGCATTTTAAAATATGTTGGGTTAATAACTGAGACTGTGATTGTTGATTACATAGTGAGAATGTTTAATTGTGCAAGAAATTGTTAACTAGTTTTCCAAAGTTTCATTCTGCATTTTTATCAGCAAAAAATGAGAGTTCCTTTTACTCCAGATACTTGTCAATTGGTTTTGCCAGTATTTGGATTATTGTCACTGTAAAGACCTAGAGTGTAAAGATTTATGTTAATTTAGCTAAGAATTAAGCTGTGTTGAATATTGGTTGTGCCTCTGGGTATCAGAGACTTTACATTCTTCCAGTACATTTGTTTTTGTATCCTTGTTGACTTTGGATTTTTAGCTTTTTTCTTAATATTTTATATTTAATTGTTATAGGTACAGAATAGTTGTGCATACTTACGGAGTACATGGAATACTTTGATTCAGACATACTAAGCATAACGATTTATAGCTTAAAGAGTGTCTGTGTCTTATAACTCAAAAACAATTTACTCTCAATACACTTGAAAACTCTGTGGCGAAAAAGTGAGGGAGAAGAAGGAAAATACTATTAACTTCTGCTTAAGCCGGGCTTGATGGCTCAGCCTGTAATCACACGCTTTGGGAGGTGAGGTGAGTGGATTGCCTGAGCCCACGGGTCGGAGACCCGCCTGGGCAACTTGGCGAGACCTCATCTCTACAATAAATCAAAAAATCAGCCAGGCGTGGTGGCGCGCACTTGTAGTTCCAGCTACTCGGAAGGCTGAGGCGGAAGGATCGCCGGAGCCCAGCGGGTCGAGGCTGCGGTGGCCGGGAGCGTGCCACTGCACTCCAGTCTCGGTGACAGAGTGAGACTCCAACTTAAAAAAAAAAACAACAAAAAAAACTTCTGCTTAAAAATCTCAGGGTTTTACTGAGCCTGTGACTCACAGCCAAAATTTTCACAGCTGTCTCTGCAGTGGCATATTTTCTTTTCAACATGTCTTATACTCTGACGGCTAATTTTTTTTTTTTTCTATAGGTGAGACACAGGCATTTGAGGAGAATGGAGCAAGGATAATGTTTCTTTCTTCAAGTGGAAAAAGTTTCCGAATTGCACTCTAGCAAATACCTTCTCTCCAGATAGTAAACCTTTATAATCAAGATGATGCTGAGCTCTATCCACAATTATCACTTTCTGCCTTTTGCAGCCAGAGTCCATGGCAATCTTCCTCAGAACTTCAGCTTGTGAGCCCAGCACAAGTTTGTGGGTCCTTTTAAGACTGTGGATGAAAGAAGTTCTCACATTCATTGCTCCTCCAAATCTAGCCTTTTGCAATTTGTCCAGTTTATAGCAGCAGAAGTTTGTGTTTTAAGTGAACTGACCTTGACTGTGACTCAGTTGATGCATCTGTAACTCCAAATTGCAGAGAGTCTGTTTTCCCTGAAACCTCAATATTCTAAGGGGCCTAAACAAAGTTATTCCTATTCAGTTTCTACAGCACTTCTTGGTGTTGTAAATATAGAATTGACAACTGCCAGACTATTTATGTCATTACTAAAACTGGAAGTTCTTCAGATACCTTTCTCATATTTCAAATTAATCTTGCCTTAACAAACTATGTCTTCTACTAAAAGTTTTCTTTTTTCCTGCATTTTCCAGCTTGAGTCATTATGTACCCAAATTTTTCCCGGTTATTTGACTATTTCTGGTTTTTACTTCACCTTGCAGAAATTTTAACATATATTATATGAAAAATGTATTTCATTAAAATTTATTAAGTAACAGATAGTTTTGAAGATTCCTCTTTTTAAAAGTTATTTGCTATTATTTTTTCTTTATTAAAGGGTTTGTTCTTTTTTTTATTATGTAGGCACTCCATCTATGTAAAAACTCATAAATTAATACATTCTATTAACTGTTTTTTCTATTTTAGCTATATTATAATTATATAAATAACAATATATGCATATATATTACTTATATATGTGCATGTGTATGTATGGTCAATAGTTATTTCCTTCGCACTATTAACTTATCTTAACTAATATTTTTATTAAATAAGTATCAAAATCTGTTCTCCAAACATAAATAATTACATTTACTGCTGTGGTTTTGATTTTGAATATTTAAGTTTTTCTTTACTGTAGCCAGCTCATGACAAAAATAGCACTAAGATTAAATTCCATTTTTACCACCATCAATCTTTAAGTCAGTATTTGCATAACCATTTAGGGCAATGGTCAAAGGAGCATGCAGTCCAAATTTGGTTATGCCCATGTTTTAGCAGTTTTATTTTTCCAACTAATATTTCTCATAGTTGCACAGTCACTTCTCATTTCCTTTTTTATATCACACTTTCAAATGTATCTACTTTTCACCATGTATATGTCATGTTTCTAAATTCTTATTGAATTTTATTTTGTAAAATTTATCATTAAGCTATACAGAAAACTTAAAAATCCATCATTCCAAATTGCAGTATACCATTTTCATGCAATAAAATCATATGAAATACAAAATACTTTGCATCAATATAAGTAGACAAAGTCATTTTTGCTAAAACTTGTAAGTTAAGTTACATGGAAAGATATTAGCTTTATTTTCTTATCTTTAAAAATAAATGGAAACTACAGTAATCTCTCATCTGAGAATTTATAGGATTCAATACCTTTAAGAAATATTAACAAATTTGCATTTGCACCATGCACAAGTTTGACACGTCTGTCTGCCAAATATATGTACGACAAAACCTCTTAGAGTTTTTGTTTAGGGACCTCTGTATGCTGGTGTATTTAATGTCATTGTGTTTGTCTCAGAATCTTTATTGCATAAATATATTATCCCTGAAAAATGCTTACATGAAAAGAATAACATTAAAGTTAATGTAACTATGATAATATACATTAACTTAAAAAGAAGATTTATTGTTATTATGTTTAACAACATCAAGAGAATTATGTTCTTATATATTAAATGTCATTTATGTAGGAGAGTTTGTCAAATTATTATTAAAATACATTATATGCTTTATTTTAATAACTCTACTCATTAATTTTCAAAGTGATACAGTAGCAATTCACACATTTCTAGGGTCAAATGTGAGTTTCTATATTTCTACACTTTACCAGAGTGTTTTTAAAAATTTCTTTTAGATTGTATGTTAGCATATTTTTAAATGTTGAATATGCACTTCTCTAAATTTTAATGATATTGAAGATAAGTTACTTAGTTCATTGGCTCATTCCATTCCAACAATTGTGAATTACCCATGTATCATTTACAATTTTTAAATTTGCTTTATTTTCATCAATCAGAATTAAGAAAAATATTTTAGTATTTTTATTATATTTAAAATTCCCAGCCGGTGTGCTTTACCTTGATTTAATCAAATACCTTTAAAGTATTTTTCTTCTTAGCTGCATTAAGTAGTTCATGCCACTTTAATATCTAAACGTTTGTTTTTAAATGTTGATTATCTCTGTATTTATTTTTTAAATTAATTTTTATTTATTTTAAAGATTTGGGGTATGACTTAGGATTGGGGAGATAAATGGTCATTGTACACGTAAAGTTTGGGCCTCCCTTTGGTCCCCACTTTGCCTAGTTTGAGATTAGGTACCCTTATTAATGTTATATGTCCCATCACTATCCCTCTCCTGGCAGTTTCCTGCTACTGTTTCAGGGTTTCAGGGTTTGCTTGTGAGCGAGAACAGTTTCAGGGTTTGCTTGTGAGCGAGAACATGTGTTACTCAGTTCTTTGTTTCTGTGATAGCTCACTGAGTATTATAGACTCTAAATCCATCCAAGTTACTGTGAAGTCCATATATTTGTCCTTCTTCATGACTGTATAATATTATATTGTCTATTTGTACCACGTTTTTTTAAATCCAGTCCAATTTTTATGTGCAGCATGGCAGCGTCCATGTTTTTTGCTATTGTGAATGATGTTGCAATAAACAGGCATGTGCAGGTATCTTTTTTTATAGAATGATTTGAATTCCTTTGGATATATTCCCAGAAAGGGAACTGCTGGATCATATGGAAGGTCAATTTTTAGATCTTTTAGGAATCACCACACTGTTTTCCTCAGAGGTTGTACTAGTTTACACCCGTACCAATGGTGTAGAAATATTCCCTTTTTCTCTCATTCTCTCCAGCGTCTGCTATTCTTTAACTTATTGATGATGGCCATCCTGACTGGAGTTAGGTGATATCTCAGTGTGATTTTAATTTGCATTCTTTTCATGATTAGTGAGGCTGAACATTTTCTCGTGTATCTGATGTCTACTTAAATATCTTTTTTTGAGAAGTGTCTATTCTTGTATTTTGTTCACTTTTTAATAGGGTTGTTTGCTTTTTTTCCTTTTGACACACCTGAGGTCCTTGGAGGTCCTAGATATTAGGTCATTGTCAGATATACAGTTGGCAAGTATTTTTTTCCCCCTATTCTGTGGGTTCTTAGCTCTCTTGATGGTTTCTTTTCAGTTTGATGAGGACCCATTTGTCTATCTTGTCTCTTATGGCACGGGCATTTGGAATTTTGATCAGGAATTTGTTGACAGTTCCAATTTCCATAAGGGGTGTCTTCTGCATTTTCTAAGATTCTTATAGTTTGAGGTTTTACATTTAGGTCTTTGATCCATTTAGAGTTGATGTTTGTGTATGGTGATAGGTAGGAGTCCTGTTTCAAACTTCTGCATGTGATCAGTCAGTTTTCCCAGCACTATGTATTGAATAGGTTCTACTCTCCCCAGTGGTTGTTGTTGGAGGCTTTGTCAAAGATGAGTTGGTTGAGAAATTGAGACCTTGCTTCTGGAATCTCTATCCTGTTCCATTGGTCCTTATGCCTGTTCTTATACCAGTACCAGGTTGTTTTGATTATTGTAACCTTATAGAAAAGTTTTAAGTCTTGAAGTGTGATGCCCCCTGCTTTGTTTCTTTTGCTAAGGATTATTTTGGCTATTCGTGGTCATTTATGTTTCCATATGAATTTCTGTATTGTAATTTCCAGGTCTGAGAAGAATGATGTTGGTAATATAATATTTATTTTGATTTTTTTCTTTGACCCATTGGTTATTCAAGACTGTGGTGTTTAAATTTCACAGACTGTGAATTTTCCAGATTTCCTTCTGTTATTCATCACATTTTGATTTGGAAAAATACTTTGTATAATTTGTATCTTTAAAACTCAATTAGTACTTGCCTTGTGTCCTAGTATATGGTATATCCTGGAGATTGTGAAATGTGCATGGACAAGAAAGTATATTCCACATTTGTTGGAAAAAGTGTTCTGTATATGTCTAGTGGCTTATTGTGTTGTTCACATCTTCTATTTCCTTACTTATTTTTTCCCTTGCTATTTTTATCTATTATGAAACAAGGAGTATTAAAGTTTTCAATTATTGTTGTAGTCTTTTTACTTTTAATTCTGTTGTTTTCTCTCCATATATTTTGATCACTTGTTATTATGTGCATAAATGTTAAATGTTATTATGTTACCATATTAAGTGCCCATACGATAAGAGGTAAGATAGACAAGTGGGACTTCATCAAACTGACAACCTTCTGCAAAGCAAAAGAAAGCACCGAGAGAGGGGGTTCAGCCCACAGAAGGGGAAAAAAGGATTTGTCAAATGAATATCTGACAAATACTTAACATCTAGGATCTGCAATTAACTCAAACGGGCCCAAAAAAACACCCCCAAAACCCAGCCCCATTAAAAAGTGGACATAAGATATGAATAGACTCCTCTCAAAATGAGATATATGCACAGCCAACAGACACATGAAAAAATATTCAGCCTCACTAATCATCAGAGAAATGCAAATCAAAACCACATTGAGATATCACCTAAATCCAGTAAGAATTGCCATCCTTAATAAAATCAAACAAAAACATCTGCTGGCAAGGATGCAGAGAAAAAGGAACGCTTCTCCACTGCTGGTGGGAATACAAACTAGTGCAACCTCTTTGGAAGACAGTGATTTCTGAAAGAACTAGAAATTGACCTTCCATATGACCTAGCAATCCCCCTATTGGTAATATACTCGGAGGAACTCAAGTCATTCTACCAAAAAGGCACCTGCACATGGATGTTTATTGCAGCTCTATTCACAATAGTAAAAACACGGAACCAACCATGCTGCCCACTGAAGTTGGACTGGATAAAAAAAAAAATGTGGTACATATACACAATGGAATATTATGTAGCCATAAAGAGAGTCAAACAAATGGACTTCACAACAACTTGAATGTGTTTAGAGTCGATCAAACTCGTGATCTATCACAGAAACAAAAAACAGAGTACCATGAGTACCATGTGTTCTCACTCATAAGTGGACCTTCAACAACTATCATAATACTATAATAAAGGGATTAGAAGTAGTGGGAAACTGCCAGAGGAGGGGGACTGGGATTGACAGTCGAAGTAAACTGCCGGGGGAGGGGGACACACCTCATCAACAAGGGTACCTGCATAATGAACATTTGTATATCTAACCCTGAATTTTACCCGACATCTTTAAAATAAAAATTAAAAGTTAAAAGAAATATTAGAAAGAACTCAGAGATTAATGAAAAAAAAACATTATCAAAATGTATGGGATGTTTCAAAGAAGTGCCCATAGACAAAAATTATAGGTGTAAATGCCCACATAAAAAGAGAAGAAATATCTCAAGATAATTACTTTTAAGGAACTGGTGAACTAAACATAAAAAGACCAAAAGTAGCAGAAGGAATAAAATAAAAATTAAAACAGAGTAAATAAAATACCAGAAAAACAATGGGTACAATTAATGATCCAAAGTGTCAGTTATTTAAAAATATCAATAAAATTGGCTAAAGTGTGGCTAGACTGACAAAAATAGCAGTATGAGAGAAAAACAAATAAATTAATACATGAAAGTGACAGTAATACTGCAAAACTTGCCAAGATAAAAGAATTAGGAAAGAATATTATGACTAATTGTACAGCAACAGATTAGATAAACTAAAATAAATAAACATATTGTTTGACTCACACATATTATCTAGAATAACTTTGAAAAAAAAAATACTTCCTAGCCGGGCTCAGTGGCTCAGCCTGTAATCCCGCCCCTTTGGGAGGCTGAGGTGAGTGGATTGTCTGAGCCCATGGACTCGAGACCCGCCTGGGCAACGAGACCTCATCTCTACAATAAATAAATAAAAAAAATCAGCCGGGCGTGGTAGCTCATGCCTGTAATTCTGGCTACTTGGAAGGCTGAGGCGGAAGGATCGTCGGAGCCCAGCAGGTCGAGGCTGAGGGTGGCCGGGAGCGGCCACTGCACTCCAGTCTGAGCAACAGAGTGAGACTCCAACTCAAAAAAAAAGAAAGAAAGATAAATATACTTCTTAACAAAGTAAAGTATAAATGAATCCACAAGTATATTCTACCAAATTTTAAGAAAAATTAACACCAATCGTTCTATAAATCTTCCAAAAATTGAAAAGACACTTTGTAACTCATTCTGAGGCCACCATTACTTTGCTATCAAAGCTAAATAAAGATATCACAAAAGGGGAAAACACAGATCAATATATTTTATGAATGTAGATGTAGAAAGTCTCAAAAAAATTAGCAAATGGAATCCAAGAGTATGTTAAAAGGATTATTCACTACCATGATCAAGCGAGATTTATTCCAGCTCTACAAATGTGATCCAACATAGAAAATCAGTCAATGTAAATATCACATAATAGAACAAGGAGGAATCACACTCACACACACACACACACACACACACACACACACACACACCCCATTTAGTTCATTTGAAACATAAAAGGCATCTGATAAAATCTGAAATTCTTTCATAATAAAAAGTCTAAGAAAACCAGGAACAGAGGAAAAATTTCTCACTAAGGTACAGATAATTTATGAAAAATCCTCAGCTAACATCACACTCAATGGTGAAAGGCTGAAAGCTTTCCCATACGATCAGGAATAGGTTAAGAATATTTGCATTCATAGTTTGTACTTGGCAGTTCTAGTCTGTACTATTTCACAATAACAAAATAAATAAAAGGCATCAAAATTATAAAGGAGGGTAAAATTGTCTCTATTCCTTAATGGCATAACACTATAAACAGAAAAATTTCAAATTTCACAAGAAAGCAACCAGAACAAATAAAACAATTCAACAAAATTGCAGATTACATGATGAATACACAAAAATCAATTTTGTTTCTTTATACCATCAATAAACTAAAGGGAAAGTATGAATTCAATTTTATTTAAAATATCATCATACACAATAAAATACTTAGTAATAAGCTTAACCAAAGAGGTTGTATTAGTTTGCTTGGACTGCCATAACAAACTACCACAAACTGAATGGATTCAACAATGAAAATTAATTTTCTCACAATTCTGGAGCTTGGAAGTATAAATCTTGGTTTTGGCAGTTTTTCTTTCTCCCAAGCTTTCTCTTTCTGGCTTGCAGGTGTCCACTTTATGGTTGTGAACTCACATGAATTATCCTCTGCACATGTATATCCTGGTGTTTTTCCTCTTCTTATAAGAAAATCAGTAATATTAGATTAGGAACTATCCCTATGACTTTATTCAATCTTAATTACTTATTTAAAGACCCTGTCTCCAAATGGATCACCTTCTGAAATACTGTGGTTAGGGCTTTAACAAATACACTTTGAGTAACATATTTCAGTCCATAACATTTCATCTTCCGAACCCCTCAAATTCAAATTTGTACTTCTCATGTACCAAATACATTCAGATGATCAAATATCTTCCAAAATATTATTCTATTTCAGCATAATGTTTAAAAGCATTTCATCTGGACATCTTAATCAAGTATGGGTGAAACACTATTTATAAGGTGAAATTCCTCTGCAGCCATAAACCTGTAAAACCATGTAAGTTATACATTTTAAAAACATAATAATGGGTCATGCATATGATAGCAATATTTATTCCAAACAAAGAAACTAGAAAAAAGACAAGGATCACAGATCCTAAGCAAATCTGGATCCTGGTAACATCGAATATATTAGATTTTTTAGGCTTGAGAATAATCTTCCTTGTCTCAACACTTTGTCCTTCAGGGTCACAGGGGTAGTGACTCTGCCTTCTGTGTCTTGGGGTGGCGACTTCATCACTTCAACCTTGAGTGGCAGTCCTATTCTTGTGGTTCTGAGCAGCAACCCTAACCCCACAGGTCTTGGTAGCATCTCTTTCCCCAGACTAGACCCACTGTGATTTTGGTAGAAGTGCGAACTCTATCCATCTTTGAATCACTTTCAGGATCATTATTCCCTGTGTACAACTCAACATCTTTATTTTCCTACTATATAGAATTTCAGAAATGTGCTATTTTTCCTTTATCTCTTTTTTCTTCTTTTTTTTTCTTTAGTCATACCTGGCGTTGTTTCTGCAGGTATAACCTCATCTCCACACCTGGATTCCACTGAGATGTCTCAGTAGGTCCTGAGTCACAACACTGTTATTTTGTTTTGTTTTGTTTGAGTTGGAGTCTCACTCTGTCACCCAGACTGGAGTGCAATGGCCACTCCTGGACACCGCAGCCTCGACCTGCTGGGCTTCGGCAATCCTTCCACCTCAGCCTGCCAAGTAGCCGGAATTACAGGCATGCGCTACCACGCCTGGCTGATTTTTTGATTTATTGTAGAGATGAGGTCTTGCTGCCCAGGCGGGTCTCGAACCCGCGGGCTCAGGCAATCCACTCACCTCAGCCTCCTAAAGGCGCGGGATTACAGGCTGAGCCACCGAGCCCGGCTAACACTGTTATTTTTAAAATAATTATTCAGCCACATCATCGATGTTCTCTTCAGAATATGTTTGTTTATTTTGAATCTGAATAAACAGAATTTTCAAAACTTAGAGTAGTGGCTCCTTTCTCATTATAATTTATTTCTGAATGTATTGCTCTCCTCTTGCATTTGGCTATAAGGAGAAACCAGACAACATCTTTGAAACTTTGCTTAGAAATTCTCTCAAACAAATATCCAAATGTGTTGTTTATAATTTCTACTTTCCAGAAAACATTAGAATGAAATAAAGCCATTTTTTCACTGTTTTAGAGAAAAGATTGTCTTTTCTCAAAATAGGCAATAACATGCTTCTAATTTATTTCTGAGATCTTACCACAAAAACTATTAATTTTTGTATTTCTTTTTTTCTTTTCTTTTCACTTTGCTTTTATTTTTTTATTTATGTATTTTTTGTTATTATTATAAAAATGTAGGGTACAATTCAGGGTTAGATACATAAACATTGATCATTCAGGTAACTTCACTGATGAGGTGTACCCCTTCCTATCCTAGCAGTTTCCCTCAATTGCCAATCCCACCACCCTTTCCCTGACAGTTTCCCACTACTGCCAATCCCTTTCTTATAGTATTAAAATTGTTCAAGGTCCACTTACGAGTGAGAACATATGGTACCTTGTTCTTTGTTTCTGTGATAGATCACAGAGTATGGTTGAGTCTAAATCCATCCAAGTTGCTGTGAAGTCCATATGTGTGTCCCTCTTTATGGCAGCATAATATTCCATTGTGTATATGTACCACATTTTTTAAATTCAGTCCAGCTTCGATGGGCAGCATAGTTCGTTCCACATTTTTGCTATTGTGAATAGGACTGTAACAAACATAGGTGTGCAGGTATCTTTTTTGTAGAATGATTTGTGTTCATCTGGGTATATTCCCAATAGGGGAATTGCTGGGAGTTATGGAAGGTTAATTTCTAGTTCTTTCAGAAATCGCCACACTGTCTTCCAAGGAGGTTGCACTAGTTTGCATTCCTACCAGCAGTGTAGAAGTGTTCCTTTTCTCCACATCCTCACCAGCATCTGTTTCTGTTGTTGTTTGCTTTATTAATGATGACATTTTTACTGGGGTTAGGTGGTATCTCAATATGGTTTTGATTTGCATGATGAGTGAGGCTGAGCACTTTTTCATGTGTCTGTTGGCTGCCTATATATCTTCTTTTGAGAAGTGTCTATACATGTCTTTTGCCCACTTGTTAATGGGGCTGTTTGTTTTTTTCCTATTGGCGTGTTTAAGTTCCCTGTAGATCCTAGGTATTAGGGCTTTGTCAGATATACTGTTGGCAAATATTTTTTTCTCATTCTGTAGTGTGTCACCTGGTCTCTCGATGGTTTCTTTTGCTTTGCTTTGCAGAAGCTCACTAGTTTGATAAGGTCCCACTTACCTATATTTTTCTTAGGGTATGGGCATTTAGGGTTCTGATCAGGAATTGGTTGTCAGTTCCGATTTCCATATGGGTGTCTCCTGCGTTTTCTAAGATTCTTATAGTTTTGAGGTTTTATGTTGAGGTCTTTGATCCATTTAGAGTTTATAGTGATAGGTAGAGTCCTGTTTCAGTCTTCTGCATATCTTCAGCCAATTTTGTCAGCACCATTTGCTGAATAGGTCCTCCTCTCCCCAGTGCTTGTTGTTGGAGGCTTTGTCAAAGATGTGTTGATTGAGAAATTGAGGCTTTGCTTCCAGAGTCTCTATCCTGTTCCATTGTTCTATATGCCTGTTATGTACCAATACCAGGCTGTTTTGATTACTGTAGCTTTATAGTAAAGCTTGAAGTCTGAATGTGTGATAACTCCTGATTTGTTTTTTACTTAGGATTATTTTGGCTATTCACGGTTGTTTTTGTTTTCGTATGAATTTCTGTATTTTCATTTCCAGGTCTGAGAAGAATGATGTTGATAACTTAAGGGGTATTGTGCTGAATCTGTAGATTGCCTTTGGTAGGATGGACTTTTTAACAATGTTGATTCTTCCTATCCATGAGCATGGACATGACATATTTTTTCATTTGTTTAATATATTCTTGGATTTCTTTGAGCAGTGTTTTGTAGTTCCCATTGTAAAGGTCTTTCACTTCTCTTTTTAGGAAGATACTGAGGTATTTCTTTCTTTTTTTGTGTGGCCACTGTGAATGAGATTGTGCTTTTTAATTGGGTCTCTGCCTGCTTGTCATTAGTGTAGAGGAATGTAACTGTCTTTTGCACATTTATTTTGTACCCTGGGACTTTGTCGAAATTCTTTATCAATACAAGCAGGTTTTTGACAGATTCTCTTGGATTTTCAAGGTACAGGATCATATCAGCAGCAAAGAGGGATAACTTGACCCCCTCTTTTCCTATTTGAATATCCCTGATTTCCTTATCTAATTACCCTAGCTAGGGGTGATTACACAATGTTGAACAAGACGGGTGAGAGTGGGTAGACCTGTCTTATTCCAGTTTTCAGGAGAAATGTTTCCAGTTTCTGTCTATTTAGCAATGTTAGCTGTGAGTTTAACATAAATGGAACTTACTATTTTGAGGTATATTCTTTCTATACCTAGGTGTTTGAGGGTTTTTATCAAGAAGGGATGCTGGATTTTATCAAACGCTTTTTCTGCACCTAGAGATATAATCATGTGGTTTTTGTTTTTACATCTGTTGATGTATTTGATTACATTTATGGTCTTGTAAATGTTGAACCAGCCATGCATCCTAGGGATGAAGCCTACTTGGTCATGGTGGATGATTTTTGAAATTTTTTTTGGATCCTATTTGTTAGAATCTTGTTGAGGATTTTTTCATCTATGTTCATAAAGCATATTGGCCTGTAGTTCTTTTTTGTTGGATCTTTACCCGACTTGAGTATTAGTGTGATGTTAACTTCATAAAAAGATTTGGGGATAATTACATCTTTCTTAATTGCCTGGAATGCTTTCAATAGGATTGGTATCAACTCCTCCTTTACATTTTGTAGAATTCTGCTGAAAAGCCATCTAGTCCAGGTCTTCTTTTGTAGATAGTTTTTGTATGACGCAGTCAATTTTCTGGGTTGTTATTGGTCTATTTAATGTCTCAATGTCTTCTTGTTTCAGCCTGGGGAGGTTATGTGATGTCATAAAATTCTCCATTTCATCTAGGTTATCAAGTTTGTTTCCATATAGGTGTACATAGCAATCTCTTACAATCTATTGTATTTCTTTGGGGTCAGTTGTGATTTGATCTTTTGTATTTTTCACGTGTTTATTTGGGCTTTTTCTTGGTTGCTTTGGCTAGGAGTCCATCAACTTTGTTAATTCTTTCAAAGAACTAGCTTTTTATTTGTTGATGTTTTCTATCATTCTATCATTTTTTTTTCATCTGTGTCCTGTATTTGAGCTCTTATTTTGGTGATTTGGATTCTTCTGCTAAATTTGGTGTTTTGGTGGTCTTCTCTTTCTAACTTCTTTAGGTGATTTGTTAGACTCTCAACTTGTGATGTTTCTGCTTTCTTGATGTGTGCTCATAGAGATATAACTTCCCCTCTTATAACTTCATTCGTGGTATCCCAGAGGTTTGGTAAGATGTTTCTTAATTTTAATTTGTTTCCAGGAATCTTTTAATTTCTGCTTTGATTTCAGTTTTCACCCAGTAGTTGTTCAGCATCATGCTGTTTAGTGTCCATATCTTTGTTGGTATTGGGAAAATTTTGTTGGTGTTGATATTTATTTTTATTCCACTATGATCTGAGAAGGTGCATAGCAAGATTTCAACCTTATGGAATTTGTTTATGCTTGATTTATGGTCAAGGATATGATTAATCTTGGAGTACACTCCATGTGGTGATAATTAGAATGTATATTCTGTGGTTGTTGGGTGGAATAACCTGTAGGTATCTATTAATTTCATTTGTTCAAGTGTCAAGTTTAGGTTCTGATCTCTTTGTTAATGTTTTGCATGGATGAGCTATCTAGGGCTGTTAATGGGGTATTCAAGTCCCTTGCTATGATAGTGTTAGTTTCAGTATATATTTTTTAGTTTACTTACCAGCTGCTTTATAAATGCTGGTGGTCCTGTGTTGGGTGTATATGTTTAGGATAGGTATTTCTTGCTGAAGGAGTGAACATTTTATCATTATGTAGTGCCCCTTTGCATCATTTTAAATTTTTGATAACTTAAATGGTGTTTTGTCTGATATTAAGATTGAGACTCCCATCTTCTTTTGTGATCTGTTTGCCTTGAAACTTGTTTTCAGACCTTTAACTTTGTGTCTTCATGCATCCCTTGCATTGAGATGAGTTTCCTGGATGCAGCAAATAATTGAGTCATGATTTCTTATCCAGTTTGCCATTCTGTGTCTTTTCAGTAGTGCATTTAATCCATTAACTTTCAGACTGATTATTGAAATGTGATTGTTTATCACTATCATGAGGTTCTTATACAGTTTTTTATTTGTTTGCTTGTTTTCTTTTGGCTTTGGGGTTGATGTATGTGTGTTTTCAAGTTTCTTGTTGCGCTGTAGTCTCTGTTGATTCAATGCTCTGCTGTTCTCTTGGGAAGTGTGTGGTCATTCTTTTTTTTTCTTTCTTCTGTGACTAATTCCTTTTTAAGTGTCTCCTGTAGAGCTGATCTGGAAGCTGTGTAATCTCTAAGGGATTGGATGCCTGGGAAGGATTTTAATTCTCCATCAGTGATGAAGCTGAGCTTGGCTGGATAGAAAATTCTTGGTTGAAATTGCTTATCTTTGAGGACTTCCATACATTCCCTAATCCCTCTCATATTCTGGGGCCATTTGTTGGTGACTTCCATTGTTTGGGCACCAAGGTCTGAATTTTCAGGAGTTTTCTCTGTGGTGCACTTGAAATTACCTGTGGTCTTACTTTTTTTTTTCACTTATGATAGATTTCTTATTTTTCTCTTTAGTTCTATTATTCAATGAAAGTGGGTGAGGCTTTCCCATCTGATATTTGCTTGGCCCTCTACTCTTCCCTGATCTGGACTCTGGATTTGTTCTACTTTGAAATAGGATGTAAGCTTTGCTGTCTTTTGAAGTTTTGGAAAGTCGAATAAAGTAAGGGAAGTGGTGCTAGGATTCAGAAATTACTTGCAAATTATAGCATTCACTTATTGTAGTATGTGTTCCCTGAAAACCGCTCCCCACCACCATGCTATATGAAGATGTAAAGCAGACACCAATGCAAAAAAAACAATTGAATACAAACACACACACACACACACACACACACACCCCAAAACAAAATGTAATAACAATGAAGTGAAACAAACAAACAATGACAACAACAAAAGAAAACTGAACATACACATACATCCTTAGAACAAAGTGACTGGAAGAGAAAAACAAAAAGACTGGGAAAAAACAAAAAACAAACAATAATAAAACACCTCACACATATATTGGCATATACCTTAAACTATAAAAAATGAAAATAAAAAAAAAAACATGAGAACAAAAGAATGAAATCAAACCACCACCAACAGCAAAATAGAGTGTGAACACTCCATCTTTCACATTAACAGAAAAAAAAAAACAAATAAAAGAAGAAAGAAACAGAAAATGAAAAGAAAAAACAATTTTGGGAGGTGTAGATCAAATCCTCACATATACATTCATGCACAAAGGAAAAAGTTAAAAAAAATGAGCTAACAAACAAACAGGCAATTTTTAAATTTAAAAATTAAAAATTACAAAAAATAAAACCTGCTCTCTTGTGTCAGACTCTGTAATTGTTCCTCTAACCAGGACTCTCCTGCAGATCCACCTCTTTCACTCTCTCCTCAGTGTCTGGAGCAGGGAAGGAAGAGGGGCAGTGGAGGTGGGTGGGGCTGCAGTCCTCCCTTCCCACTCTCTAATGTTCAAGTAGATCTCCTCTGTTGGAGAAGTGCAGGATTGTCTCTTCACCAGATATGTATTCATGGGTATATCACAATGAGGCCTATCCTGGAATGAAGGTCTCCTATTATGACTGATTTCCAGGCTCTACCTGGGTTTGTCCTTCTCAGCCTTGGTCCAGTTGTGTAGGTCTGATGTTCAGAGAGTTGCTGGGAAGGAGGGGATTTGGGTTAGTCCCAGGCTCATCACTCATCTCTTTGGAGTCCTTCCTTGTCTTTTTCTGGCCACACCCTTCGTCCTGCAGCTAGTTCAGGGTATGGGGTGGAGCACCTGGGACTCACACTCATCAAGTCTTCCCGAAGTTTGTGCTTTCAGGTTATTCCCTCTGGGTCATGATCAATCCCTGAGTAGTTGATCCACCAGTCACAAAGATCAGGTCTGTTGCTCCGTGGTAGCAAATTGGAGCACTTGCCTGCCCTATCTTCAAGATGGTGGTGAGGTGCCTATTATCCTCTTCCATGGGACTTTGCCTCTGGATTCCCTCCACAGCCCCTGCTGCCTGTACTCTGCCAGGTGCTAAAGTGGGGAGGCAAAGCCTGGAGCTACCAGTCTTTCCTGATGCAGTGGTGAGGCAGAGCCTGAGGCAGTAGTATCTCCCTGTCACCTCTTCAAAAGAAAACATTTGTCCATTAAAAAAAAAAGTGGTGCTCAACTTCTGTGACCTGGGAAGAGCCAGGAACCAAGCAGAGAAGCTGCAGCACCAGATATTTCACCAGGGTCCTGGCCACTTGCTCACAAGCTTCCACTTAGTCTCTCCCAGCATTTTCTTCCCAGAAAAGTTTTGTTAATTTTTTAAAAAGTGGTACTTGGCTTCTGTATCCTGGGAATTGCTAGAGTCCAAGCCCAGCAGCTGTGGCACCAGCCACTGCACCAGGAAAGCCCTGGCCACTAGCTCTCTTGCCTTCACTTAGTTAACCACTCACACGCCCACTCGCTCACCAGGACATACACAAAATTTTCCATACATTCCCTCACTCACACTGGGACTTGCAAAGTCCAACTAGCTCAGTTGCCATATTCCTGATCCTCCAATTTTTATATTTCTACTAACAATTCATTTGAGAAAATGTAAGCTATTTTTGGCATGTACTACAAAACTCTTTCAGCTTCTATCCATTAACCAGTTCCAAGGCCATTTCCACTATAGCAAAAACTGTTCATTTCCTGGGGCTGTAGAAACAAATATTACAGACAAGCTGTCTTCAACAACAGAAATGTATTTTCTCAGTTTTGGAGAAACTGAGAAATGTTCAAGATTAAGGTGTTGGAAGAATTTGATTAATTTAAAATTATTTCTGGCTTGCAGCTTGCTGCCTTCTTGTTGTGTTGTCACATGACATTTTTTCTGTGTACACACATCTCTGGTTTTCCTTTTTCTTTTTTTTTTTTTGAGTTGGAGTCTCACTCAGTTGCCCAGACTGGAGTGCAGCGGCCACTCCCGGCCACCGCAGCCTCTCCTGCTGGGCTCCGGCGATCCTTCTGCTTCAGCCTACCGAGTAGTCGGAATTACAGGCATGTGTTACCATGCCCAGCTGATTTTTTGATTTATTGTAGAAATGAGGTCTCGCTGCCCAGGCGGATCTTGAACCCACGGGCTCAGGCAATCCACTCACCTCAGCCTCCCAAAGGTACGGGATTGCAGGCTGAGCCACCGAGCCCGGTTTCCTTTTTCTAATTATCCCAGTTATATTAGATGAGAACCCACTCCTAAAACCTCACTTATTTTTAATTATCTCTTGAAGACCTTATCTGCAAATATAGTCACAACCTGAAGAACTAGGGGTCGGGGTTCAATATATGAATTTCAAACACCATTCAGCTCATAAATGAGGTGAAAAACATGCATGCACACTGAAAGCTGAAAAACATTGAAAATAGAAGTTAAAAATCTAAACGAATAAATAAAAATAAATAAGTTTTATGTTTATGTATAGGAAGATTTAACATTGCTAAGATGTCAATACCACCAAAGTACTATCCTTATTAAAATTCTAGCAGCTTTTTTCTCAAAAATAAAAAACCAAACCTCAAATTTATATAAAACTGTGAAAAAATTCTCAGTAACCCAACAAAATTTTTGAAAGAAAGAAAAAAACTTCTGATTTCAAAATACTACAAAGCTACTGCTAAAAATGTGGTACAGTCATAAAGAAAAACTTAAAGAAGCAAGGAATAAAATAGAATGTCAAGAAAGATAGCCAGCTGTAATGGCATATTTCTGTAATTCCATCTATCTTTGAAGCTGAAGTGGGAGAACTCCTTGAGCCCAGGAGTTCAAGGGCAGCCTGATCTATGTAGTGACACCACATTTCTAAAAAAAAAAAAAATTAATGCTTTTATATACAATTAAATCATTTTGACATGGTGCCAACACTATTCAATGGGGAAAAAGACAGTATGTATTTAAAATGATGCAGAATACACTAGATCTCAACGTACAAAAAAGGATGAAGTTGAATTCTTACCTAACAGCATATACAAAAATCAACTTAAAATGGATTCCTGAATCCATTTTAAATGCAATATATATAATTAAAATATTCTTAGAAGCAAATATAGACCAAATGCTTTACAAACACTGGATTTAGCAGTGCTTTTTTAAAATATGAGACCAAAGGCACAGGCACAGCAAAGGAAACCATCAAGAGAGTAAAGAGAAAACCTACAAAATGGGAAAAATAGAGGCATATTGCACATCTGACAAAAGCCTAACAGTCAGGATCTACAGGAAACTTAAGAAAAACTGTAGGAAAAAAATATGGGCAAAGGTCAATGAACAGGCACTTCTCAAAGAATGACATACACGCATACAACAAACACATGAAAAAATGTCCAGTCTCACTAATCCTAAGAGGGATGCAAAACAAAACTACACTGAGATAACTTGATGCCTAACTCCCGATGAACATAAATTGTTCTACCAAAAAGATACCTGTACACACATATGTTTATTGCTACACTATTCACAATAGTCAAAACATGAAACCAACTATGTTGCCCAACAAAAATGCTCTGGGTAAAGAAAATTTGATATACATACACAATAGAATATTATACACTCATAAAGAAGAAAAAAATAATGGCCTTTGCAGCAACTTGAATGCAGTTGGAAACCATCATACTAGGTGAACTATCACACAAAGAACTGAATGCTGCATGTTCTCACTCATAAGTGGGCCCTGAAAACTAGTTACATTAGCATAAAAGTGGATACAGCTAGGAAAGGGAAGAAGGAAGGAGATTGAGAGGCACATGATAACACAAAGGGTACCTGGTCCACTACCATGGGAAATGAGGGCCAGCTAGAAACCCAAACTTCAATTACATGCAGCCTACTTATATAATAAATCCGCACTTATACCCTATAACTCTATAATAAACCAATAAAGTACAAAAAGATATACAGATTGCCAATAAACACATGAAAAGGTGTTCTACATCATCAATCACTAGAAAAATGCAAGTTAAAACTACAATGAGGTATTATCTTCAACCCAGTAGCATGGCTACTATTAAAAAAATTACAAGTGTTGGGAAAAATAGGCAGATAAAGCCCTGTGCAGTGTTGGTAGGGATGTGAAATGTTATAGCTGCTGTGAAAACAGCACAGCACTTTCTCAAAATAATTAAAAATAGTATCACCTGTTTCCAGAAAATCCACTTCTTTGTACAAATACAAAATAATTTAAAACAAAGTTCAAAGAGATGTTTGCACACCAATATTTATATAAGCATTATTCACAATATCTAAGACATTAGAGTAATATGAATGTCCATCAACAGATAGGCAAATTGTAATGTATACATACAATGAATTATTATTCAGCCATAGTAAAAGAAAATTCTGGCATATTCTACAACATGGATGAATCATCAGGGCATTATGCTAAGTTACAAACAAATAATGTCTGATTCAACTTGAATAAGGTATTTAGAGTAGTCAAAATCATAGATTTAAAAAGCAGAACAATACTTACAGGGATTTGGAATTGGGAAATTATTGTTAAATTTAAGACTATAGAGTTTCATCTTTGCAACATGAATAATGTTCTAAAGACGGATGATAGAGATATTTGCACATTATGAATGTATTGATTGTCATTGAACTTTATACTTAAAATTATTTAGATAACAAAGTTTATATCATATTTTTTTACCAAATAAAATATGAGGAAAAACAATTAAATATAATTTCAATTTAAGAGATAGAGCATTTAATGAAGAGTGATTGTAAAAGAAAAACAAAGGAAGTGAAAACTGATGGGGAAAATGGTCAAAGGAAAGTTTCTATACTTACATTTATTTTGTTTTCTGATTACTGAAATAGCATATACTTCATAAGAAAAATTTGGAAATAAATGCAGAATAATTATTAAAAAAATATGTTGCTTGCATAAAAAACAGGCATATAAACCAATGAAATACAATAGAGAGTCTGGAAATACATCTCTGCATATACAATTGATTTTTGGTAAGAATGCTAAGAATTCAGAAGGGAACAAGCAGGTTTTTTTCAACAAATAATACTGGAAACCTGGGTACCCAAATGCAAAAGAATGATGCCGGACCCTTATCTTATATCATATCTAAAAATTAACTTCAATGTTTCAAAGCTCTAAACTTAAAACTACAACCCTCTTAGAAGACATATTAGGAAGAATGAATTTTGCAATAATTCTTTGGATCTAACACCAAAAGCACAGGCAAGAAATGAAAAATTAGACAAGCCATCACTAAAATTAAATACTTTTCTATATCAAAGGACACTATCAAGATATTTTACCATTCTATAGAGGAAAAGTGTTTGCAAATAATATATCTGATCGAGATTAATATTCAACATATATAAAAGTTCTCCAATTTAACAACCAAGAAAACCGATTTAAAAATACACAAAGACCTTGAATAGAAGACATTTATTCAAAAAAGATATAGTAATAGTAAGCACATGAAAAGATACCCAAATTCATTAGTCATTAAGTACATGTAAATCAATACCACAATGAGACACACTTTCATAGCTACCAGAATGGCTATAATAAAAAACAAATACAAAGCAAATTAAAAAAGTGCTAGCAATGTTGTAGAAAAATAGGAACTCTCATACATTGCTTGTGGAAATATAAAATGGTGCTGGTTCTGTGGAAAATATTTTGGCTGTTTTTCAAGAAGTTAAACATAAAATTACCATATGACCCAGAAATTCCATTCCTAGTTATATATCTAAAATAATTTAAAGCAGAGATTTCAGTTGATATTTGTATGCCAATGTTCATAACAGCATTGTTCACAATATCCAAAAGGTGGAAGGGTTCATTAAAGCTGAATGGGCAAATACAATGATATGAAAATTTGATATATGCTGCAACATGAATAAACCTTGACAAATGAAATAAGCCAGACACAAAACAAATATTGCATGATTCCATTTATGTGCCATGCAAAAAATAGGCAAATTTTAAGAATATAGAAAGGATAGAGGTTACCAGAAATTAGGAGGAAGAGGTAATGGGCAGTTATTTTCTAGCTAGTACAGAGTTTATGTTAAGATGATAAAAAAATTAAGATGTAATAGTGGTGTTTGTTACATCGTTGTGTGGATGTATGTAATGTCACTAGTGATGGCTAATTTCATGTGTCAACTTTGCTGAGTGCCCAAATTAAGCATTATTCCTGGGTATTTCTGTTAGGGTGTTTCTGGATGAGATTAGCATTTAAAGCAGTGAACTCAGTAAAGTAGACCACCCTCTCTAATGTGGGTTGCATAATTTCATTTGTTGTGAGCCGAAGCAGAACAAAAGGTAGAGGAAGGAAACATTTGCCACATTTTTCCTGCCTCTCAGCTTGAGCTAGGCATCAAATTTTCTGCTGCCATTATCAGTGCTCCTGGTTCTTAGCCTGTGAAACTCAGACTGACAAGATTATGCCTTGAGCTTGCCTGGGTCTCCAGCGTACAGAAGCCAGATCAAGAGATTGCTCAGTCTTCCTCGGGCAGTAAGATATATATCTATATCTATCTTGTTTACATATCTTACCGCTGTATTTCTCTGGAGAATTCTGACTAGTGTACCAGATTTTTGCACTTAAACATAGTTAGATTATAAAGAATATTTTATGTATTTTATTATTTTGTGCATATTTTTACACAAAAAACACAAAAATAATGTATATTAGATTATAATCAAATGGAGAGGTAGATTGTAATTTTTGTGCTAGCCAATAAAGGGTTTATATAAGAAAATAGAATAATCAAATCAATACATGGGAAATTAAATATGTTTAAATTATTAATCTGAAAGAATACTAGAAAGCAGAGAGAAAAGTTGTTGCTCACCATCATTGTTCTATTAACAATCTTCATAATACTGTGGATCAAACTTCTCTATCTTCTCCTTGGTTTTGATGTTTACTGTGATGACTTCATCTAACTTCTTGGGATGGTTAAGTGACTACTGACCTCTGTATACAGACTCCAAGCATTCCCACTGCTATCATTATTGAACTCTATACAATTATTGTTAAGTCATTTGTCTTATGAATGAGAGACTCATTTAGCTTGTTAGTGAGGCTGGTGCCCTGTCCAAGTACATTTTTTATTGCTTTGATAAAGAATATTTTCTATAACCTCCTGTAGAGCATAGTTATTTTGAGGATTTCCAGCCTTACTGAATACAGCCATGACAAATACTCTGAGCTTGTGATTCCTTCTTTTATTGTCAGTCATAGCAGTTCTGGTGTTTCTTGTTTGCTTATTTTTTTCCATCACACCTCCAATTCTCAAGGAGCAATTACAGATAGATGTTTGTACCATTTTTCAGGAACCTTGTCAATAAATTAAATTCTTAATCTGAGAAGAGAGCCCTCATATCATTAAACTCTTCACTGTCTAACTTTTTATCCTTTCCCCTTGATCCAGGATTGTTGTTACTGAGTTTCATGCACACTATCCTGGCCATGTTGGTCTTGCAATTTCTTCAGAGTCTATTCCCTTTTCTACCTGAACAAGTCCAGTACTTCACCGCATGGACCGTAACATGATTCACCCCTATTTATTTGCCTACTGTTTAATAAAGAGGAGAACACATTCACAAAGAACAAAGAAATTTGTTATCAGGGAAATTTTTCATGTATTACCTTAAATTAAAGAGGCTCTGATTCTTTTACCTAGGGAGAAAGGTCACTTCTGCAGGCACAAAAAATTCAGAGAATTATGGAGGTTCAAGATTCTTAATTGCATCATATTATATTTTCTCATTATAGGCATTATGGTTTTATTATTTTCTGCCTTGGCCCTATATTTGGCATAGGTATCCTTGCTAATTTGAAAATTTAAACTTCTCCAGAGGTTTGCTATTCTTATGATTAAGTCTTGGTATGGGTACTCAGGTTTCTTTGCATTTTGGCAGCAGGAAATGAGACACACTTCATGTGCTACCAAGTGGACCCTCTGGGTTTTACATTTAGTTTTACTCAGTGATTAATCAACCTCAGCATTTTTATTTTTTTTCTTTTCTGAATCATAAGTTGCCTGAAGCAACAACTATACTGTTCTATTGTGCTGGCAATTACTATTTTTCTCATATTTCTAAATCCCGTGATACAGTATAATTACTAGCACGCACACATACACACACACACACACACACACACACACACGCACACACACACACACACACAAATGTAATAACCCATTTCAGTAACCTGAGGATTGTAACAATTGGGCTACTAATGACACACCTGCTATCAACAAAATTGTCCTTATCACAACCAAGAAGCACGTGATCCATGCCCAAAATACATTCATATTATAAACTTTGTCAGATTATTTTGGCTACTACCATTTATTTGGACCTTGGTTTCCTCAAAAAGAAGACTCTGAAATAGATACTAGATTAGTAGCACAGAGTGTTCTTTTTACAGTTATGTTGGAATTCACATGTGTGCTGGACGGGAAGAAATCAAAATTGCCATGAGACATCAGACTGCAATGTAGTCACTAGTCCTAAGAGAAGAGCAAGAACGTTCTGAAGCAAGGACGATGCAATATACTTGTCCTGAGTAGAGGCAGTGGGATCAGATATTGAATAGGCATTGGATGCAGGTTACTCTTGGGAAAGCTTCGGAAAGGGGGATGTAATATGTGTGAGACAGCTCACCTCAGCTGAGGATAATACAAGAGCACACTAAGCAGTTATGAAGTTGTCATTCTGTCCTGAAGAAAGACTGACTAGCAAAGCAAAGTATCCACACCACACTGAGTACCCCTCCAGGTACGTAAAAAAATAACATTATTATAAATGTAAGTGAGTACATGTGGTACATGAAAGAGATTGGTAGTAGCAGGTGACTGCCAGAGGATGGGGGGCACATAACACTAATAAGTGTGACTGACACCAAACCAGGCGAAATAAGGACCAACGGGAGGCCCAAACTTCACCTGTATGGTGAACACTCATGTACCTAACCCTGAATTGTACTCCCACATCTTTAAAATCTAAAACAACCAGGCAGACAGACAGGGTGGTCCCCCAGTGACAAAGTAACAGATTTCTTGCTGTCCAGATTGGAAAACAACCAATCAGCTCATAGTTAGTACTAGTCAATTAGCTCAATCTTAGGGCTATATAGGGACCAGGTTTTGGCCCCAGGCTGGATCCCCTCCCACTCGAGCTTTTCTGTTCTCTCGATAAATCCTGCTTTCTCAACTTACTGGGTATCCATGTTCCTCATTCCTCCTGGACATGAGACAAGAACCCCAAAGCGAAGAGCTGCAGAAGGTCATCCGAGCCAAAGAGCCACACATCCCAGAGGCCGGATTGCCAGCCAACAGAGTGGCTGAACGGAGAGAGCTGCTGGCTGAAGGGAGACTGAGACACTCCTGGGACTACACTTGCCAGCCCACAGAATCAGCAACACTCTCAAGGCTGGGCTTGCCAGCCCATTAGAGCCAACACTCCTGGGACTAGGCTTGCATCCCATGGAATCAGCAACCTTCTCATGACTTGGCTTGCCAGTCCATTAGAGCCAGCACTCCTGGGACTAGATTTGACAGCCCATCCAGCTGACACTTTCTGGGGCTCGGTTAGCTGACCCATTGAGCTGACACTCTCGAAACCCAGACTGACCTGAAAAATCTGTATCACTACCGTTAATATTTATTTGATTGAATTGTCCTAGTTTTGACCGTTTGGTAACTCTTGTGTCTCTGTGACCTACTCTCATTTTTAAAAATTCTATCACTTCCTTACTTTGTGGCACTGCAAGACGTGCCAAGCACATAATTCTGTTCCAGCCCCATTAGCCACTTTTTCAAGAATCCCAGGTTCTTGTCAGTGAGGAACGATGTAGTTACCTGTAACTCCCTTCCCTTTGTAATTCTTTCACAACTCCCTTTTCTTGGTCCCTGAGGTCACTTTCAACAACTTTGTAAGTTGTGACATTATTAAAGAAATATTCTAGCTATTTTATTGATCGTGCCATTTATGGGCTCCTGACCACAATAAAGGTTATGACTAAAATATGTTTTTATATAGATGAATAGGATTATTTCTACTTGGAAAATTCAGAAAGTTCTTTCTGGGAAATCAGGCCATGTCACAGAAATCATTTATATGACATTATATATTTTTTTAATACAAAACAACAGAGAGTATTTTAAGTCAGTCCATTCAATGTAATATTAAATAAAAACAAGTCTTTTAAACCCAGTGAGGGAAAACAGACTATATTTCCAGTACCTTCTTTGTTGAATAATAGCTATATTGGTGGCAAACTTCTGCTTCATTTATACTTTCTGCATATATCAATGCATCAAATTTTGCAAAATCATATTATACTCAGTGAGTTTAGTGACGACTTGGAAATATTCCCAAGACAAAATAGATAATTTATAATTTTACAGAAATATAAGTCAAAAAATAATTATAATCTAAGGAAGAGAAAAGTACCTAAATTACACTAATAATTTTTAGTAAGAAAGAGTTTAGAAAATAATGTTATATTGCTATTTAAAACTTGAAATTTTCTCCTCAGAAACCACATTTTTAGCTTAAATAGAACTGATATATTCATTGGTGTTAGCAGGTTATTTACAGTTTTTAGAGACAAGAATATGGTAGTATGTTTTCTTGGTACATCTAGATAAAAGTAAATTTTATCCCTGAATGATCATTACACATTTAAATAATAGTAATTATTATTATAACACTTTAGTCATCTAAAGAGTTTTTGAATATTTAAAAAATTTGAATATCCTTATCTAAGATATTTTTATAAATGTTAAAAGAAGCAGAAGAAGCCGGGCTCGGTGGCTCAGCCTGTAATCCCGCACCTTTGGGAGGCTGAGGTGAATGGATTGCCTGAGCCCACGGGTTCGAGACCCGCCTGGGCAGCGAGACCTCATCTCTACAATAAATCAAAAAATCAGCCGGGCGTGGTAGCGCATGCCTGTAATTCTGGCTACACGGAAGACTGAGGCAGAAGGATCGCCGGAGCCCAGCAGGCGAGGCTGCGGTGGCCGGGAGCGGCCACTGGACTCCAGTCTGGGCGACAGAGTGAGACTCCGACTCAAAAAAAAAAAAAAAGAAGCAGAAAAAATGCAAATATAGTCTGATCACATATAGTAATGTCTTATCTATGAGTATAAGTTTGACAATATTTTATTGCTCCTGTTTATATAATTTGAAACATTCAAAATTTGAGGTTATTTGAATACTACAAAAGAAAACATTTTGAATAAAAGTATTTATCATACTACTCTCTATTTCTGTTAATTCACCTTTTTTATATTTCACAAATGCAATGTGGAACCCCCAAACCCCTGGCATTTATTTATAAAAACGTGTGTGTGTGTGTGTGTGTGTGTGTGTGTGTGTGTGTGTGTGTAATCTTACATGTTTAAACTTCAGTCACCTTTGAAGTATTCTTCTTTAGATGCAGTACACCTATTCGGAACCTATTCGCACTGCTCAAAAATGTGTTTTGAACGCATGAATTTTGACGTCTTTTAGTGCTTTTGCCATTTTTTGTTTCACTTCTTTCACAACAACAAAATGTTTTCCTTTGAGGGCTTTTTTCATCTGGGAAACAATAAAAAGTCTTTCAGGGTGTGATTGGGTGAATAAGGAGCATGGGGCATAAAGATTATCCCGTTTTTGTCAAAGACAGCTGAACATTCAGTGTCCTGTGGGTAGGTGCACAGTCATGGTGGGGAAACCAACTACCTGTTTACCACAAATCAATGATTCTTCTGCAATCATGATGCAATCTTTTCAATTCTTCCAGATAAGAAACTTTTGTTAATCGTTTGATCCAGAGGAACAAATTCTTAGTACACAACAAGAAGACCACCCTCCAAAAGATAATTCTGTTTTGGGGTTCTCCCTTCATATTTGTCTCCCTGTACTTGGCCTATTTTATTTAGCATAATGCCCTCTAGATACATTCATGCTGTCACAAATGATAGAATTTTTCTCTTTTTAAGGCTAGATCGTATTCCATTGTGTATACGTACCACACTTTAAAAAATCCATTCATCCGTTGGTGGGCACGTCAGTTGTATCCATATCTTTGTTATAATGAATAATGCTGCAAAGAGTGTGGAAGTATAGATGTTTATTTGACATACTGATTTTAATCCCTTTGCATATATACTCAGAATTAGGAATGCTGGATTACATAGTAGTTCTATTTTTAGTTTTTTTTAGAAAACTCCATGTTTTCAAAAAGGCTCTACTAATTTAAAATACTAATAACAGTGTAGAATGTTATATTTTTCCCCATGTCCTGACTGACAGGCCAATGAAGGAAGAGTGCAGATTGCATGGGAAAAACAAAGACACCAAAGAATACAAAGTTTCAGTTAGGAGAAATAAATTCTGATGATCTATTATACAACGTGGTTACTATAGTTAGAAATAATATATTGTATATTTCCAATATACGGTATATGTCCTTGCTAAAAAGTGAATATTGCATATTTCCAATATATTATATATTTTCTAGCTAAAAAGTGAATTGTAAATGTTCTCAACCCAAAAGAACAATAAATATGTGTGATGAGGCTGAGGTGAGTGGATTGCCTGAGCCCGCGAGTTCGAGATTCGCCTGGGCAGCGAGACCTCATTTCTACAATAAATCAAAAAATCAGCCGGGCGTGGTAGCGCATGCCTGTAATTCCGGCTACTCGGAAGGCTGAGGTGGAAGGATCGCCGGAGCCCAGCAGGTCGAGGCTGCGGTGGCCGGGAGCGGCCACTGCACTCCAGTCTGGGCGACAGAGTGAGACTCCAACTCAAAAAAAAAAAAATGTGTGCTGATAGATGTGATATTTATGCTGATTTAATAATGTCACAATATATACGTGTATAGAAACATCATACTGTACCCATAAATATATACAATGAATATTTGTCAATTAAAAGTAAAATACATAAAGTATGAGAACAAACCATAAAAATTTAAAAAGCACCCAAAAAACAATTTAGTTCTAAAGGATGTTTACTTTTGTATTCAGAGCGTGTTTCTATGTACAATTTCTCATTTAACCCAAGACATAAGAAATTATAAATATTATAAAAGATTAAGCAATTTTATAAACATAATTAATAATTTCATATATAATCAAAATGTAAAAAGAAACTAATTTAAAAAATAATTACAAATGTAGTGTGCTTTGCCAATGTGGTTCCTATTCCCAGTATAATTCCAGGTAAATATTAGTTTAGTCATATATTTACCACACATTTATATTTGTTAAGGCCACATGCACCACCTATCAAGACATAAGTTATTAGTAAACTTAGGAATAATTGTAGCTTTAAGAGTATATTTCTTAGTTCAATGATAGGAAACATAAACCTAAAGTAATGAAGTATATAGTAAACATGCTTAATTGTGTAAAATTGGCTAGGGAAGAACAAAATATCTAATGTTGAAAGGTTCAGTGTATCTGTAGCAGCCTGAGCACCCTGATGCCTCAGGCAGAAAAAAAATCTGAAGGAGACACAAAAGCACTAAAAAAATTTGCCCCACTTTGCATTATCTTCAGAAATTGTTTTGCTAAAAACATCAACAGTTTCTTGTTCAAGCAGTCTCAATGTTCTTAATTTTACACCCACAGTATCTAAAAACTTAGTGTTAGAGACACAAACATATAATTGTTGAACCATACTGAGTATTCATTGTAAGAATTTGAAAACAAACTTGAAGTTTCCAGTGTGGTCTCTGTCTCAAAGTATCACGGAACACAATAATTCACATGATTTTTTAAAAAAATAATTGTAATATGCATGATGGCTATTGTCATGTTATCTGTTTAGATAAGTTACTTGTGTAGTTTTTTATGAGTTGAAATTCAATATAATACTAATTTATTTTTAACTTTTGTAACATATTCACTATGCTAATAAGCACATGGAAATTTGTGTTATATAATCAAATTTAATTCTATTTTGCATGTGTAGCATATATTAAGGTCTTTGTAAAACATTGTTCATATACATTATAATTAGAAAATCATGACAAAATATACTGATGACAAAACACCTTATTTTTAAAATTTATCCCATTGTTTGCATTCAGAAAGAATTATATAAATTTTGTCTTTAGACATTTTCAGCAATGCCAGAAAGCCTAATTAAAACTTTACTAAAGTCACACAAATTTGGAACATTTTTGATATGGCAAGATTTTAAATAATGTATTATAATATTTACTTATAGAAACTTGTTCCTAAAACACAATTTGTATCTCTACAAGTGGTTATATTTTTATAAGTCTGTATATGAATATAAAAACTAAACATACTATGTATATTCTAATATTTCAGAAATGTTTTTATCTATATATTTTACACATTTTACAGTTTAGTAATTTAATAATTAAGTAACTTTATGCGCAAAAAATACTGAAATATTAAAGTAAGCTAGACTTTTAAAACATACAGTATACTTTTTATATTTTTAAGATATATATGTATAGTACAGACTACTATCTATTCTTTTCTCTATAGATACTAGTTTATTATGTATTACCTTAGTAATTGATTCTATTTTATCAACAAATATATGTTAAATCATTTCTACTTGAAGGTGGTGAATGCGTGTGTATTATATGCTCTTGCAAGTTCAATAACTTCAACTAGTGGCTGTGATCGTGATAACAGACAGATAAAAATATAGTTC
Organism: Carlito syrichta; assembly: GCF_000164805.1. Taxonomy (NCBI): domain Eukaryota; kingdom Metazoa; phylum Chordata; class Mammalia; order Primates; family Tarsiidae; genus Carlito; species Carlito syrichta. The sequence goes on from NW_007087050.1 coordinate 108,224, forward strand.
TGACAATTAAACTTTAAAAGTAAAACAAAGACAATTTTACATTTGATAATGTTTTGATAATACTACATCTTTTTATTGCAATGAAATACATGTAGTTGCTTAAAAAGTTAATATTATTCCGGCTACTTGGAAGGCTGAGGCGGAAGGATCGCCGGAGCCCAGCAGGCGAGGCTGCAGTGGCCGGGAGCGGCCACTTCACTCCAGTCTGGGTGACAGAGTGAGACTCCAACTCAAAAAAAAATAAAAAATAAAAAATAAAAAGTTAATATTATCTAAAATAAACAGTGCAAATTATCAGTGTATAATTTGCTAGTTATATATACCCACGTATTTATCAAATTATTCAAAAATATTTTAAATGTACTTTGTAGTATCCTCAGTATTGTCAACTATGCACATTTATTGCATGATTGCAGTAGTTAAGTGTAGGGTTATAGTTTCTATTTTAAGGAAGCTTACATTAAGCAACAGCAATCAAGAAAAACAATAAAAGAATACTTAAGACCTGAAACAAACCCATGTGGATTCAGTAATGCACGTCAAACAGCAATTTTCTCTAAAACAGTGTGAAATTCCACCTAAACACTTAAACTATAGACAAATAAATTAGTCCAGATTAGGCAAGTCATCAGGTCATTTAACAAAATTAAGTTATCACAATAAAATTACATTGGCTCATAGTAAGGAATAACTATTACTCCTAATATCCATTTGAATCTATCTGCTGCAGATTGTTGCTGGTTCTAAGATGCATGTTGCACTAAAAAACAATAAAAATTTATTATTGTCAAAAATAAATAATGTGATCCTACTTGTGAATTTTCTGCATTATGAATACAGTGAAATATAACTTCTCCTCAAAAAGCTACCTTGGTGTGTTTTGGGGAATCAGATTTAGATAGTATCTTTTTCCTCAGAGTCTGACTCTATGAAATATATATTTCCAAAAACAAAATCATTACTTTATCATACATTCAAGTCTCTCAAAGTACATCTACTTCTTGAAAATTAGATTAAAATAATTCTAGATGCAAGTGAATATGAGAAATGTAGAATTTAGGTTCCTTGACTTTACAATATGGGAAGGCAAGTGAGGAGGGTGATGAAATTTGGTGATGTGTCATCTACAGTTCATAGCACCATGGCGTTCTTCATTTTCCAAAGCTCTTCCTGTGGCTTATTTCTAAAAAATTTCTTATCCTCTCAGAGTCGAGTCCTATTACTTTTTTTATTTTTAATTTTAAAGATGTGGGATACAATTCAGGGTTAGGTATACAAATGTTCATTATGCAGGTATCCTTGTTGATGAGGTGTGCCCCTCCCTCCCCTGGCAGTTTCCCACTACTGTCAATCCCTTTCATATAGTATTATAATTCTTTAAGGTTTACTAATGAGTGAGAACACATGGTACTATGCTATTTGTTTTTGTGATAGATCACTAAGTATAATAGACTCTAAATCCATCGAAATTCCTGCAAATCCATATGTTTGTCCTTCTTTATAGTTGCATAATATTCCATTGTGTATATGAATCACATTTTTTTTTACCCAGTCCAACTTCGATGGGTAGCATGTTTGGTTCCATGTTTTTGCTATTGTGAATAGAGCTTCAGCAAACATGCTTGTGCCTTCAAACACAACTGCTTTGGAAAGGAGAACCTATTCAGTAAATAGTGCTGGGAAAACTGGCTGACCACATGCAGAAGATTGAAACAAGACCCTTACCTATCACCATATACAAAAATGAACTCTAAATAGATCATAGACCTAAACGTAAAACCTCAAACTATAAGAACCTTAGAAAATGTAGGAGGCACCCTTATGGAATTTAGAATTGGCAACCAATTCCTGATCAAAAACCAAGTGTCCATATCACAAGAGATAAGATAAACAAGTGGGGCCTCATTAAACTGAAACGTTTCTGCAAAGCAAAAGAAACCATCAAGTGAGTGAGGAGACAGTCCACAGAATGGGAAAAAAATATTTACCAACCCTATATATGACTAAGACCTAACTTCGAGGATCTACAAGGAACTCAAACGTGGCAAAAGGAAAACAAACAAACAAACAAAAAACCCTATTAAAATGTGGCAAAATACATGAACAGATACTTCTCAAAATAAGACATATAGACATATGGGCATCCAACAGACACATGAAAAAGTGCTCAACCTCACTAACCATCAGACAAATGCAAATCAAAACCACACTGAGATATTACCTAACCCTAGTAAGAATGGCTATCATTAATAAAACAAACAGATGCTGGTAAGGATGCAAAGAAAAAGAAACACCTCTACACTGCTGGTAGGAATGCAAACTAATGCAACCTCTTTGAAGACAGAGTAGTGATTTCTGAAGGAACTAGAAATTGACCTTCCATATGACCCAGCGATCCCTCTGTTGGGAATATACCCAGAGGAATGTAAGTCATTCCACCAAAATGAGTGCTATTTCAAAATACCATGCTATTATATCGCTCTCATACTTAAAACATCCCAGCAATTGCCCACTGCCATTGGCATGAAAAGCAATGTCTTTCAGGTGACTTACAAAATTCTCTCTGATCTGCTCCTATCTTGCTCTGTAGCCTATTTGCTCAGTTTATTTCAATATCTTTATTTCCTTAATTATTCCCATTTTCTATCTCTGATAAATTTTTTTGCAGGTATTGTTTCCCCCATTTGGAAATCGGCTCTGAAGCTATTGTTCCATTCTCCTATTTTTCTTTCAATGCTCAGGTCAAACAATACTTCCTCGAGAGACTGTACTTCTTGAAGCAAACAACTCATGTATAGTCACAGTTTCACCCCATAACCTGGTGAAGTTGTTGGCAAATTACTCAAACATTTATGACCTCAGTGTCTTCATTCATAAAATGGAGAACTCATGCTGCCTTCCTTATACAGTTGTATTTATTGAATTAATATTTGTGAAAGACTTAAAATGTAGGATAAGTACCAGAAAAATGGAAAATAGTCAACGTGGCTCTTTTACTTATTATGCCTTAGAGAAATCTATTTTGATCTTTTTAGTTATTTTTTTGAAAATATACATAGATTTATCAGAGATGTAATTTTATACTGACTTATGCCTGTTACACTAGAAATGAAAGATTATCAAAAGTATTGAAAATGTCAGTTTTTTGGTTCTCTGAATTGATAAAAACAGACTTCACACATTCATTCAGTAAGCAAATGAATATTTACTGAATGAATAATGGAAATAGTATGAAGCTCTTACACCCCAAATTTTAGTATCTACTGGTCATTCACAGTGATTTAAGTTTTTATGATGTTATTCAGTTCTTATATTTTCTTCATCCACAACAGTCTTTAAGATGAAAGAACAAGTGTAGTATCTCATAACTTTATATGGGTTTTTTTTCCAATTTTTGTTTTGGCATTTCAAATTGGAAACTTTTAATTGGCATGTCTTCAGGTTAACTGATTCAGCTGCATTCATTTTACTGATGAGCTCTTAAAGGTTCTCTTCATTTGTATTTCACTTTCTGGTATATTTAGTTTTTTCAAAAAATTATTTATGTAACTTCTCATATCTCTGCTTATATTATCTATCTGTTTTTGCACAGTGTCTTCATTTTCATTAAAGCTCTTAACATTTCATTACTAATTATTTTGCAGAAATTCAAAATTAGTGTCATATTTGAGACTGGTTCTGATACTTAATTTATCTCTTCAAACATTTTTTTCATGTCTTTTTGTGTGTATTGCTTCTGTGTGTGTGTATGTTTTAACTCAAACATGAAATATCACAGTTAGGAGCTCTAATTAATAAGCCTATAGTGTAAAGTTGTATGTAAGTCTGAGGAGGAGTTGAGCTGTGTTTAATATTTTTCTTTGCTGTTGGTATCAAAGACTTTGAACTTGGTTAGTGTTATTTTTCTTGTAGTCCCTGTTGTCTTTGTGTTTACCTAAAAGCTTGTCTTTAGATAGAGGTCTGTTTTGCAGTTCCATCAGCTGTAACATCATGTTATTTTTCTAATGTCCTGTTAGAGTTGTAGTAAGATGTGGAAAAATGGAATACTTTAGTGATCTATGTTATTACTAAATTTCAATCTATAATGGGCCTGTGTCTGTATACTATAGGTGTAACTTTTATAAGTGTATCTTAGGTCTCACTCCTTCAGATTACATAAGAAAGCTTCTGGGAGAGAATCTGGAGTCAGGAAAGTATATTTTTTTCAGGTTGAATAATGCTCTGGAAAAATATTATTCTCTATAGGATAGTCTTTCTTGCTAATAAAAAGTAGTCTTGGTTTATTGTATTTTGCAATGGTTTTTTGTGTTCTGTATTTTTATTGTTTGTTGATTGGTTAACTGTTGTTTCTTGTGGTAAAAACACATCACATGAAATCTACCCTCTTATATTTTAAGGTATACGAAATAGTACTGTTATCTTTAGGCACAGCGTTATGCAGAAGATCCCGAGAATTTATTTATCTTTCAAACTAAAATTTGTACTCATTTATTGGCAACTCCCAATTTTCCCATACTCCTCAGGTCCCTGGCAATTACCTTCATATTCTTTGCTTTAATGATTTTTCAGTTCATACTCCTCCAGGTAAGTTGATTTTGCCTGAAAGTCTCAATCATTTATTTTCCAGAGTTTGACCTGGCAAATTGCCCTGCAATATGCTCCCCCGTTAGATTCAAGAAAAGTAATTAAGTTTGATTTTTTATTAGTTCTGTATTTTGTTGTAAAACTGAATGACTCTTTATATGTCAGAGTTGAAACTGTAAATTCTCCATCTTTACATTGTATTTATTTTTATTTTGCATTTGTATAAATTTTAGAGGTACAAATGTAATTTTGAAACATGACAATATTGCATAGTGGTAAAGTTTAGGCTTCTAGTGTAAATGTCACCCAAATAATGTACATTTTGCCCATTAAAGGACTTCTCATTACTTACCCCACCCCTACCTTCTCAACCGTCTGAGTCTCTATGTACATGTGAATACATTTATTTAGTTCCCACTTGTAAGAGAGAACATGGGAGTATTCCACTCTCAGTTTCTGTAATGTTTCACTAAAGATAATGGTCTACAGTTCTCTCCATGTTGTGGCAAAAGACGTAATTTCTTTTTTTTTCTTGGTTAAATATTATCATGCTGTATATATAACATGTTTTCTTTATGCAATATTCCACTTATAGACACTTAGCTTAATTCCCTATCTTTGCTATTACGAATAGTGCTGCAATAAAAATATAAATGCAGATATCTTTTTGATATAATGATTTATTTTTCTTTGGGTAGATAATCAGAAATGGAATCGGTGGATTGAATGGTAGGTCTAAATTTAGTTTTTTGAGAAATCTCCATGGTTTCCATATAAGTCATACTAATTTACTTTCCCATCAATATGGAAAAATATGAGAGTTTTCTTTCCCTGCATTCTCACTCGCATCTGCATTTATTTATTTATTTATTTATTTATTTATTTATTTATTTATTTATTTTTACATTAGCCCATTCTTCCATAGCCATTATGTCAGGCATAAGATAATATCTCATCATGGTATTTATTACTTATTTTAAAGATGTGGAATACAATTCAGGAGTAGATATACAAATGATAATTGTACAGGTAAAGTTTGGGCCTAACTTTGGTCAACACTGCTCCAGGTTTGACATCAAGCACACTTACTGACGATGCGTGCTTCCCCCCACCCGGCAGTGTCCTGCTACTGCCACTTTCTTTCTTACAGTATTATGACAATTGTTCAGGGTCTGCTTTTGAGTAGGAACATATGGTCCTAAATTATTTGTTTATGTGATTGATCCTTGAGTATTATAGACTCTAAATACATGCAAGTTGCTGCTAAGTTCAAAATTTTGTCCTTCATTATGACTGCATAATATTTTACCATGTATATGTACCACCTTTTTTTATCCAATCCAGTTTGCACGGGCAGTATGGTTGGTTCCATATTTTTGCTATTGTAAATAGTGCTGCAGTAAACACGCGCATGCAGATATCTTTCTTGTGGAAAGATTTGAGTTTCTCTGGGTATATTTCCAGAAGGGGGATTGCTGGGTCATATGTAAGATCACTTTTTAGATCTTTTAGGAATTGCCATTGTTTTCCACAAAAGTTGCACTAGTTTACTCTCCTACTAACACTGCGAAAATGTTACCTTTTCCTTGCATCTTCTCCAGCATCTATTGTTTTTTGAGCTACTGATGAAAGTCATCCTGAGTGGAATTAGGTGATTTTAATTTTCATTTCTTTAATGATCAGTAAGGCAGAGCATTTTTTTATGTTTCTGTTGGCTACTCATATGTGTGTGTAAATATGTATGTATGTGTATATATATATATATAATCAATTCACATAAGAATAGTGTTAACATAAACTATTCTTGAGGATGCACAAACATTGAACTTGCTAGAAAAGACATGTTAAATCAACTATCTTAAATATACTTAAAGAGTTGAAGAAAGTTAATGGTTAAAGAACTAAAGGGAGCCAGGAAAGAGATGTCTCAACAAACAGTGATAAACATAAAGAGATAGAAATAATTCAATGAATCTATAGATAGAAGTGCTAAACCTGAAAAGTACTATAACAGACTTTAAACATTTATCAGATATGCAATTGAATATAAGTTATATAGGATTAGTCTGAGAATTAGAAATAAAAAATAAAGAGGAGGAGATAAGAGACATGAAATACCATCAACAGAAAAAAAGGCATAATATGAGTCTCTGGAAAGAAGATTTAAAAAAAAGAAGAAGAAGGAAAGGATACCTTAACAAATAGTAGTTAAAAAAAAAAACCCTTCCAAAATTGATACCATAAATGAATCAACATTTTTAAAAAATCTCAATAAGTTCCAAATAAAATAAATTCAAAGAAATTCACACTGAGACACTTTATAACCAACTTGTCAAAAGTCCATGAGAGAATGTTAGAGGTACAATAGAAAAGTAACTTTTTGTCTCCTACTACCCTAAGTAAGATTAATAGCTGATTTTTAATGAGACAATACTGCCAACCAAGAATTCTGTATCTGATTGTACCAGTCCACAAAAATACAAGAGACATTTTGACATTCTCAGATAAACAAGAGCTGTTGGTAAATTACTAATGTTCATAGAAAATAAAATAAGAGAATAATATAAAATATTTTTAAAAGGTATCAATGGATAAAATAAGGATAAAAATATGTGAAACACCTAGAACAATTTTCAAAATGATATAAGCAAGTTCTTCCTTATCAGTGATTAAGTATAAATTAATTAAAATCTTGAATAATGTTAAAATTTTCAGACTGAATAGAATAAATAATGTAACTACTGTCTGCAAGACATTTACTTTTAAATATAAAAGCAAACATAGGTTAAAAGTGAGCTTTCAGGTTCGAGATCAACCTGGGCAACATGCTAAGACCTCATCTCTACAATAAATCAAAAATTAGTTCAGGCGTCATAGCACACGCCTATAGTTCTGGCTACTTGGAAGGATGAAGTGGAAGGACTTCCTGAGACCAGCAGGTGGAAGATCAGGTGACCATGAGCATGCCACAGCACTCCAGCCTATTTGATGGAGTGAGAGTCCAACTAAAAAAAAAAAAAGAAAAGTGAAAGTATAATAAAAAAATATTCTATGCACTAGTAACCAAAGTAAGTTTGGGTGGCTAGCCTTTTATTAGACAAAATAGGCATAGACATTAGGTTAAACATTTTTGCAAAAGACAAAAATATACATTATAAATTGATGGCATTTCAATTTCAATTTAATAAAAATGACAATTATAAACATATACACCTAAGAACAGAGCCCTAAAACATTGAATGCAGAAAATAACAGAACCAAAGGCAGACCTAGACAGTTCTAAAGCAGTAGTTGAAGGTTTTAATACCTCACTTTACATAATACATAGAAGAAAAGTACAAAGATCAACAAGGAAAGAAAGTATTTTAACAATACTATAAACCTAAGATATCTATACATAACTGTTCACCAAACAACAGTAGAATACTCAATCTCCTCAAGTGCACATGGAACAGAATATGGAGAGATTATGTGTTATGATTATAAAAAAATCTCAGTAAAATTAGAAAGGTTGGAATCATATAAAGTACCTTCTCTAACAATAACTAGAAACTGGTAAAATAAGGAAACAAGAAAATTTAACTACTCTTAAACAACCAGTGGAACAAAGAAATATTAAGAGGAAAACTTACAAACATATTGAGGCGAATGATAACAAAAACACAGCAAACCACAAATGTGGGATGCAGGGAAAACAGTGCAAAGAACTAAATTAATATTTGTTAACACTTGTACTTACATTTAAAAATAAATATCTCAAATTGATAATCAAGTTCTCTACCACAAAGAATGAGAGAAAGAGAGAGTGCAAACTAAAGCCAAAGGGACTGACAGTAAGAAGAATCTAAGAATTAAAGTTAAGAAAAATAAAATAAAAGATTTTTAAAAAGGTAATAAACATATAGTTAGTTCTTTGGAAACATGGGCACAATAGACATGTCTTTATTTTAGAATGACTAGAAAATCAAATAGAAAATATGTCTTAAATTGCTAAAATAGGAAAAAAATATTAGGACATTACTGACCTTATAGAAATAGAAAACTTTATAAAAGAACGCTACAAACAATTGTACACCCAAATTAGATGACCAACTGAATTGGACAACTTTCTAGGAACACTAAAATACCAAAACTAACTCAAAAAAGGATTAGGGATTGTAAACAGACCTATAACCTATTTAGTATTCAGTAATAAATATTGAATCAGTAATTAAAAGCTCTCTCCAAAAAGGAAAAGACCAAGACTTAATGACTACTTTGATAAAGTCTAACAAACACATAAATTATAATTAATACCAATCCTTCTCTAAATGTTTCAATAAAGAAAATAAGACAGAAAATTTCCTAGCTTATTATATGAAGCCAACATTACTAATGCCAGTCAAAAAAATCAAAAGAAAACTACAAGGCAAAAATCCTTATTAATATGAATGGAAAATCTTCAACAAAATACTACACACCAAATCCAGCAGCATATTGAGGTCGTTATATAACATAACCAAGTATGATTTACCTTAGGAATGGAAAGGTGGTTTAGCATATGACAATCAACCAATGTAATGTACATTAATAAAAAAGTTAAAAAGCCACATCATCATCTGAATTTATGATTTATGTTGTTTTCACTCTTGGTAATATAACATCTAGTCTGCAGCCCATAGATGAGGGAGTAATTTAAATTTTCAGGTTTTATTATTCAAAAATACTTTATAAAGCTATAGTTGTGAAAGAGTGATTTATTTAATGAATCTCAACAAATTAGCAACCTTCTGGAAAGAATGTAACATTCTAGATGCCATTTAAAATATGTGTGATCCATGAGAGGAGGTAAAAATTATCAACAATAGAAGTTTGAAAGAAGTGGATTCCAACTCTCACGGATGACTTTGAGAGGTTCAGGACTTCAGTGAAGGAAGTAACTACAGATATGTTGGATCTGGTAAGAGAACTAGAATTAGAAGTGGAGACCTGAAGATGTGACTGAATTATTGCAATCCCATGATAAAACTTTAACATATGAGAAACTGCTTATCATAGATGAACAAATAAAGATTTGCTGTTGTTGTTTTGAAATGGATTCTATTCTTGGTGAACATACTATGGACATTATCAAGATGAATGGATTTAGAATATTTCATAAACTTAGTTGCAAAGGCAGTGGTCAGGTTTGAGAAGATTGCCTCCAATTTTGAAAGTTCTGTTGTAAACTGCTGTCAAACAGCATTGCATGTTACAGAGAAATATTTTGTGAAAGATTCAGTTGATGGGCCAAATTTTATTTTCATTTTATGAAATTGCCAAAGGAATTTCAATCTTCAGCAACCTTCACCCTAAGTGTCAGCAGTCTTTACCATCCAGGCATGACTTTCCAACAGGAAAAAATATATATATATACATTTGTATATTATATATGTGTGTGTGTGTTTGTGTGTGTGTATACATATGATTAATTGAAGGATCAGATAATTGTTAACATTTTAAAAGTACTTTTAATTAAAATATGTACATGTACTTTTTTCAGACAAAATGCTATTGTATACTTATAGTCTAATGTATAGTGAAAATATAACTAATATACACCTAGATACAAAACTTTTGTGTGATTCACTTTGTGATACTGCCCTTATTGTGGTACTCTGGTTACTAACCTAGAATATACCTAAAGTGTGCCTTTATCTGATTATGTAATTAATGATAATACATATTAAATATTTGACAATTATATACAAATTATAAAGAAAAAAATTTCGGTTTTTTGCAATTATATGTTAAACAATTTTATTCTATGATTTATGAAAATTAAAGGCTATGTTTTGTTGACTAATCTATTTTCAATTTTAAAATTATTTTAAAAATGGATTTTATAAACAAAATGACCACTTTATAGCTAAATAATGCCAGTAATCTCACTAACTCTTAAATTGCTAAATGAATAAATTCATAAAATAATTTTATGTCTATGATTTTAATAATCTTTGATCTCTTTTATTGTTTTTACAGCTAGTACATTGAAATAGTGGTATTAAATGATGATAACTATAATTGTTACATGTGTGAAGAATGTTGGTGATAACTCAAATTAAAATAAGAAAAATGTTGTGGACTTTTACTTACTGTTTCCACAAAAAAGAGTCCAGCTGGAATTCTTAGATAAGAAAAATAGAAAAAAAAATCAGACACTTTTGGCTGATGGATTTTGTTTGTAAAGCAGAAAGAATGAATTGAGATAAGGACAGATCAGGGATAATGAGAGTTAGAAGACATGTGATAATGTCTCTCTCTCTCTCTTTTTTTTTCTTGTAAATGATTTAAATATGTATTGAATAAAGCTAGTGAATGGATGGGATAATGTCAAAATTTTTTTCAGGACCCAGATTTTGTAACTGCAAAATCCTATGATAAGATATACTAAATAAAAAGTAGATTTTTCTAAGATGATTGCAATTTATATTAGGTTTTTTAATAAGCAGTGGATTAAAACAGATGTACTTATATAAGGAAACAAATCACCTTCCAGTTACAAGTGCCTCTGTGATGATTAACAATAAACTGAGTTGCATTGAACCAATCAATGTATTTTAAATTCTTATTTTTGGAGGAGACCCACTAAAATTTCTTATTGGTACCAGTTAGCAAAAGAGGAGGAAAGAAGTAGAAAATTACCTATTTTATAAAGCATAGTTTTAGGACAATACTGAACATATAGAATTCATTTTTCATACCCATCAAAGTCAGATTGCAGCTTTCTGATTTTATTTTTGCAATGTTCACACTGATTCTGGTTAAATTAACCTTAAAGATATTTTAAAATCACAAAATTTCTATCTTATATTCCAAAGCATACTTGTTAAAATGTATTCCCACAATTATATGTGAGATGCTAATATATAAATGTTGTGATTATTTCACCTGGTAAGTCTAACACTGTAGAAGAAAATGTGGCCTCTTATTTTTTGCAAATTATAAAAATAAAGATCATGATTTTTACAGGAAAGGGTCCTTAGCACAATTTTTGAGAATATGTATTACAGAGAATATTTAATTTACGCAAATCATACATAAAAGTAAAAAATGCTAATATCTTCCAAAACAACACCTATGTTCACAGATGGATAAAAGGTCACTGAGGAAATAATGTTTTCTGGTAATTTTATTATTTAAAGTCACATAAGGATGAGGATTTTTTTTTCCTGGATTTTGATTCCCTGATTATAACCATTTATATGTAAAATAGTATCACATTGTCTATTCATTACAATAAAATTAAAATGTTTATATGCTTATTGTAAACTTTAAAAAGTAGAATTATATTTCTAATTTTAGTTGAAAACTAATTCAAATGCGTTTACAACATTTTAAAAAACATTTTATTAATAAACTTTTAAACATTTGTATTTGTTTTATTTAATTGTTACTATATTATTAATTTCAGTAGAGACCACAGTAGTTTGAGTTTTTATGCTGCTTTAAGAAATAAAAACCAGCCGGGCTCGGTGGCTCAGCCTGTAATCCTACGCCTTTGGGAGGCTGAGGTGAGTGGACTGCATGAGCCCGCGGGTTCGAGACCCGCCTGGGCAGCGAGACCTCATCTCTACAATAAATCAAAAAATCAGCCGAGCGTGGTAGCACATGCCTGCAATTCTGGCTACTTGGAAGGCTGAGGTGGAAGGATCGCCTGAGCCCAGCAGGTCGAGGCTGCGGTGGCCGGGAGCGGCCACTGCCCTCCAGTCTGGATGACAGAGTGAGACTCCAACTCAAAAAAAAAAAGAAAAACTAATTTTTAAAAGATCAAAAATGTTCCCTCTCTGCCTTAGTGCTCAAGGTTTTTTAAAGAAGGGATGGCTTGATTTTGTTGATGCTTTTTCTGTATCTATTGATATAATTCATGTGGTTCTTGTTTTTACATCTGTTAATGTATTGAATTACACTTGTTGTCTTGCAAATGTTGAGCCAGCCCCTCACCTGGTCATAGTGGATGATCTTTGAAACATGTTGTTGGATCCTTTACTTGCTACAATCTTGTTGAGAATTTTTGTGTCTATGTTCATCAATAAGATTGATTGGCGTGTAACTATCTTTCCTTTTGGGGTGTTTGCCACATTTGGGTATCACTATGATGTTTGCTTTATAAAATGAGTTTGGGAAAATTCAATTTTTCTTAATTGCCTGGAATACATTCAATAAGAACAGTATATGCTCTTTTTTGTATGACTTGTAGAATTCAGGTGAAAAGCTATATGGTCCCAGGCTTTTTTGTTTTTTTTTTTTTTTGGTGAGTAGATTTCTTATGATGCAGTCAATTTCCTGGATTGTTATTGGTCTGTTTAGAATTTCAGTTTCTTCTTGTTTCAACTTTAGGAGGTTGTGTGATGTCAATAAGCCCTCATTTTATTTAGGTTTTCAAGTTTATTTGCCTAGAGCTGTAGATAACAATCTCTGATAATCTTTTGAATTTCATTAGGATCAGTTGTGACTTCACCATTTGCATTTCTAATTGTGTTTTTTGGACTTTCTCTTTTAGTAAGTCAATCTGGCCTGGTATATCAGTGTTATTTGTCTTTTCACAGAATGAGCTTTTTGTCTTATTCATTTTCTCTATGATATTTTTGACTTTTATGTCCTACAGCTGTGACTTTATCTTGGTGATCTGGAATCTTATCCTGAAATTAGGATTTAGGTGTTCTTGCCTTTCCACCTTAGGCAGGGTCCTCAAGCTACGGCCCACGGACCACATGTGGCCCGCCGAGGACATTTATCCAGCCCGCTGGGTGTTTTTGCCACCTTAACTTGTTCCGACTAGCAGTGACAAATATGGAACTGGACATTGACCATCTCATTAGCCAACAGCAGGCCCATAGTTCCCACTGAAATACTGGTAAGTTTGTTGATTTAACTTTACTTGTTCTTCATTTTAAATATTCTATTTGTTCCCATTTTGTTTTTTCACTTCAAAATAAGATATGTGCAGTGTGCATAGGAATTTGTTCATACTTTTTAAAAAGAAACTATAGTCCACCCCTCCAACGGTCTGAGGGACAGTGAACTGGCCCCCTGTTTTAAAAATTTGAGGACCCCTGACCTTAGGTGTGGTGTTAAGTTGTCTACTTGTGAATTTTTCTTTCTGAATGTATGTATGCAATCCTATAAATTCTTTTCAACACTGCTTTCATGACATCACAGAGATTTTGATAAGATGTGTGTTTGTTTTCATTTGTTTCCAGGATTTTTTAAAATTTCTGTCTTGATTTCTGTTTTGACCCAGAAGTCATTCAGCAGCATGCTGTTTAAGTCATCTATGATAAAACCAAAGCCAACATTTTGCTCAATGTGTAGAAGTTGGAAGCATTCCTTCAAGAATGGAAATAAAACAAAGATACCCACTCTCATTCATCCTGTTCAACATAGTTGTGAGAGCCCTAGACAGAGCAATTATGAAAAAGAAGAAACTCAGGGGTATCCAAATAAGAAAACAGGAAGTTAAGCTATTCCTCTATGCAGACAATATGGTTCTATACCTTGAAAATCCAAGAAAGTTCATCAAAAGCTTGCTCACAGTGATAAATGTCTTTGGTAAAGTCTTGGGGTACAAATAAATGTGCAAACGACAGTTGCACTTCTATACACCAGCAAGGATCAGGCAGAGAACCAAATAAAAGAACAATCCCATTTGCAATAGCCCAAGAAAAGAGAATTACCTTGGCATTTACCTAACCAGAGGATTGAAAGATCTTTTAAACAAAAATTACAAAATTTTGCTCAAAGAAATCAAGGATTACACAAGCAAATGGAAAAACATCTCATGCTCATGGCTTGGAAGAATAAAAATTGTCAAGAGATCCATTCTACCCAAGATGGTCTACAGATTCAATGCAATATCCATCAAATTACTAACATCATTTTTCCATATTGAAAAAAACAATACAGAATTTCAAATGGAAACAGAAAAGAGCATGAGTAGTCAAAACAAACCTCAGCACAAGGAGTAAAGTAGAAGATATCACACTTCTGGACTTTAAACTTTATTACAAGGCCTGCTTAAACAACCTGCTGCCGGGCTCAGTGGCTCAGCCTGTAATCCGCGCCTTTGGGAGGCTGAGGTGAGTGGATTGCCTGATCCCGCGGGTTCGAGACCGGCCTGGGCAGCGAGACCTCATCTCTACAATAAATCAAAAAATCAGCCGGGTGTGGTAGCGCGCACCTGTAATTCCAGCTACTTGGAAGGCTGAGGCGGAAGGATCGTGAAGCCCAGCAGGTGGAGGCTGCGGTGGCCGGGAGCGGCCACTGCACTCCAGTCTGGGTAACCGAGTGAGACTCCAACTCAAAAATAAATAAATAAATAAAATAATAAAATAATAAAATAAATAAAAATAAAACAACCTGCTATTGGTTAAAAAAAAAAAAGAAAAAATTAGACATATAGGTCAATGGAGCAAGACAGAGATTTCAGAAAGCAAAACAGTTTCTCTCAACCAACTCATCTTCAACAAAGCAACCAATAGCAATCATTGAGGAAAGTTAACCATATTTAACAAATGGTGCTGAGAAAATTGGCTTACCACATGAATAATTAAACTAGACCCCTAACTATTATCATATACAAAAATCAATGAAAAATGGATCAAAGACCTAAACATAAAACCTCAAACTATAAAAATCCTAGAATAAAAGATAGGAAACATCCCTATGCACATTGGAGTAGGTAACAAATTCTTGACCAACTCCCTAAAAGCAAAAGTCAAAAGCGTTAAAACAGAGAAGTGGGACCTCATCAAACTGAAAAGACTTTGCACAGGAAAAAAAATTCAGAAGAATAAAGTGGCAATACACAGAAAATAAAATGCAAGCTATGCATCTGACAAAGGTTTAACATCCAGGATCTACAAGGAACTCAAACCAAGTAAAAGAAAAAGAATTTTCAAAAGGAAGTTCATTTAAAAGAATATGAACAGACACTTATCAAAAGATGACAGACAAGTAGCTAACAGACACATGAAAAAATGCTTAGCCTCACGAATCATCAGATAACTGTAAATCAAAACTCTAGTGAGATACTACCTAACTTCAGTAAGGATGGTTATCACTAATAATTCAAAAAATAACAGATGTTGGCATGGGTATAGTGAAAATGGGAATGATTCTGTTGGTGAGATTGCAGACCAGTTCACCTTTATAGAAAGCAATGTGGCGATTTCTAAAATAAGTAAAAATTGACCTTTCATATGATCCAGCAACCCCTCTCCTGGAAATATATCTGAAGAAACACAAATTGTTCTACAAAAGAGACACCTTCACCCACATGTTCATTGCCACACTATTCACAATAGCAGAAACATGGAACCAATTCCACTATCCATCAAAAGTGGACTAGATAATGAAAATATGGTACATATACACAATGGAGTATCCACAGCAGAAAAAAATCATGGATTTTGCAGCGAATTGGATTGAGTTGGAGACCATGATACTTTGCAGTCTATCACAGAAAAAAAAAAAATAATTGAATACCACATGTTCTAACTCATAAGTGGGACCTGAACATCAATCACATTATTATAAGAGGGGGATAGGCAGTGGTTGAGTACTGCTGGGGTGGGAGAAAGAGGGTCATGTAACCCCACAAAGGGGACTTAGTCCTATACCTGGAAGAGAGAGGGCTAGCTGGAGACCCAAACTTCACCTGCATTCAACCTAGTTGTATCTTGCATCTCTATAACAAAAATAAATTTTAAAAAGATCAAAAATGAAATTGTTTTACATTTTCAATCTATTCACATTAGTTTAAAAGCAATATATTCGTTAAGTTTTCAGATTGACTTTATTCTGTCTGAGAAGTCATCAACAAAAATTTTGACTGACTAATGTATGTGACAACTAGTGGAAACAATGATGTGAACTAGTCACCTGCTGCAGAAAGTACAAATGCAAAATCTTGAGATATTAATGAGGCTTTCGTGTTTTAGGAATAGTTTAGCCAAGATAAGAGTAGCAGAAGTCAAAGATAATTGTAGTGTTCGTGAATATAAAGTTTAATTGAATAAATAATTGGTGTTTTGTTTCAGTTTAACTATTCTCATTAGTTTTTCTTTAAATATATTTATTTACACAAAGGAAAGAGATGTGGGCTATTCCAGTCTAACCTTTAAGAATATGCCACATAAATGCAATCAGTTAATACCAGAGCAGTTTGAAAAATAAGGAAATTTCTTTGATATCAACACATCTTTGTATAAACATCTATTCATAGGAATTCCAACTTGATAAGACAGCTGTTTATGTGCTTCATGAATTTCCACGTCCATTTCAAGTTTGAATTCAAAACCTACAACTTTTATAAAGTCTGACATAAACTCTTAAAGATATTTATCTCACAAATAAATAAGTGGAGAAAGTTTTAGGATTCTCTTTTTCACATTTCTATTGAAATGTTTAATACATTTTGATTATAACACAAATAATTTTATAGTAATAATTTGGGATATGTATAGATGTAAGTCTTTCTAATAAATTACATCTCTGAAATGGATAAAATGTTTTGTTTACTTTGTACCACATGACTGGTATGCCTAGTAGATGTTCAGTATTTATTAATTCACTTGAATAATTTAATGTGATTAAAACATTGTTTTGAATACTTGATTGCATAGAGTAATTACAGGATATGAGAATGGAAAATAAAGTGCTGTTGCATCACTGCAAGTTTTGAACAACATACCAAGAACTTTGAAAGAAATGAAAGTAAACAGTTCAGAAGGAAGCATGCAGGTTCAGACTATCATAAAAATGTTACCTTTGCTTCTCTATTCCCTAGATACCATTAAACATGTGGCTTCATGTAAGGAAATAATAAGCACCATTAGCTTCCTAGTAGGAATATGCATTTATAGTGTGCAATAGCAGTATACAATTAAACAGAAATATTTTTATTTAAAATAAATTATACTTGATCATTTTTATGTATAATTACTTATAGAAGTATTAAATATCAATGCAGTTTACTAGCAGGTAGTAATATCTTTAATTATATCTTATTTTCTGTGTATTAACTTAGCATCCATGTTATCTTTTTTGTTAATGCACATATGGATGTATTGGTGCTTGCGTTTGCAAACTTAGGACATGCCTTTATATAATTTAATATATAAAAAATAAATGGAGGAAGAATTTTTTGAAATGTTACCTCTTCTCCAATGTTTAAAAAAATCAATTATCTTGGATTCTGCATTCATTATGCAATTATATTAAATCAGAAAATTGGAGACATCCTTATGACACATTACAATTATTGTCACCTATTTCACTGGGGCAAATTTGCTTAATGGAGACAAAACAAATTCCCCACAAGCAGCTTAACTACTTTACCAGTATGTCAACATTATGACAAAGAGAACAAAGTACTACTTCAAAGGGTGCCAATGAATGTGTCTGTGAGTCATGCAAGCTTTTAAGGCTTTTTTGTGTTGTTTTGTTTTTGTTTTTGGAAAACATTCTCAGGAACTATTCTTTCACTATCTTGGATAAAATGAAAAGACCTTTAAGTTTTGTTTTGTTTTTTTCTTTACAACTGTATAAACCAGTATTCAGTTTTGCAGCCAGATTATGATATTAAGGAAAAAAATCTCAGTTTTAAAGAACAACCAAATTCAAAAGTTTTCATTCTTTTACTAAGCATTTTCCTTAAAGTGCTTTCAAAGATGTTTTTATTTATTTATATTTGTTTATTTTTTTCTTTGAAAACATTACAAAGTTTGCAAGGACTTAGATGGAATAGAGCCAAGGAGGACTTCTGAAGTAAAGAATTGTAAAGCAGAGATATTTGAAGTAGCTACTTAGACTTGCTTTCTGTGTGCTAGGAATGTAATGTGGTGCTTTAGAAAAGAGAAATAAAAAGAACTCCTGGGCATAGTTAGCTTATGATGGTAAGGTTCTAAAAACACAGTACAGGATCAGAGAAACCAAATGAAAAAGCTGCCAAACTGGGAATTATACCAAATTTTGTTCTCATAGCCCTACTATTTTATACTTCATGCCAATTCTCATGTCATAATCACAGTATCTGAACTTATTTTTAAAGAAAAATGATGCATTTATACTATTTTAATTTATCAGTGCTTTGCTTGTTTGTTTGTAAGCAGGATTTATTGAGAGGACAGAAAATCTCCCATAGTGGGAGAGGATCCAAAGGGGTTGCCTCAATTCATCAGTGTTTAATGTGAGATTTTTCTTACAAACACATTTATTCTTCTTTTTTCCATTATAAACAAAATATCCAAATTTCATTTTTTAAATTTTTTTCTTTAAAGATATAGGGTACAATTCAGGATTAGGTATATAAGTGGTCTTTCAGAGTTGTTTATGTTATATGGAGTATTTTCCCTGAAAATATGCTTTTGAGAGGGAAAGAATAATTGTATTTTAAAAATTCAATGTCTTACTTTTTATAATAAAATATTAGAGGTTTTGATAAAACATCCTCAATGCTGTAAATATAAATATAATAGTTTTTATTCTATTACTGAAGCTTTGGTCACAGACTTAATTTTGTTACAGTGTTTTCATTTTCTGTCTTTACATTCAATGTGTACATAAAATTATGTTCATTCTAGTAATTTATTGTATTAAGTAATTTATTAAAACTATTAAAACTATTTAGAACTGCATGTTATCTTTTAACATAAACTTAAAAAGGAAACTTTTGCTTTGTTTGGACTGTGTACACCTCTTAAATATGCATACTGCCAAAAACAATTTTTAAATGTTTTTTTTAGATTGGGAGTAGGGGTTTGAAAAGTTAACAGACAAGGTGACATTTGAATAAATGTGAGAGTCATAACTGATAAAGAAAGGCAGTGGAAACATATTGTGGAATATAATATAGTAAGGCCTAAAATTTTATTAGTGGCATAGTAATTTCACAAAGTATACAGAAGTTTGTGTTTATGATGGATGATGTAAAGTAAGTAGAATAAGTATTGTGAGAATAGAATAGATGATCTCAAGAATCATCCATCTATGACCAGGTGGGCTTCATTTCCAGGATGCAGGGCTGATTCAGCATTAGTAAGATCATAAATGTAATTCAACACATCAACTAATGTGAAAACCAGGAACCACATAATTTTCTCTCAACAAAGAAAAAGCATTCTGCAAAATTCAGCACCACTTTTTGATAAAAACCCTTGAGCACCTAGGCATTGAAGGAACATTCTTCTAAACAGTACAAGCCATTATAATAAAATGGTAGCCCACATTTTGCTCAAAGGGAAGAAGCTGGAAGCATTCCACCTAAGAAGTGGAACAAAGCAAGAATACTTATTCTCACCCCTCCTATTAAACATAGTCCTGGAAGTTCTAGCCAGTGCAATCCGGCAAAAGGAGAAAATCAGAGGTATCCAAATAGGAGAAAAGGAAGTTAAGTGATACTTCTTTGCAAGCAATAGGAGTCTGTCAAAAGACTCTTTGCACTGATAAATGACTTTGGTAAACTCTCAGGTTACAAAATCAACTTTTTAAATTTGTATTTCTATACACCTGCAACAAGCAGGCAGAAAACCAAATAAACATAGTCGCACTCACAATAGCCACAAAAATAAACAAACAAACAAATAAATAAATAAATACCTTGTTATCCATCAAACCAGAGAAGTGAAAGACATTTTCAACAAAAACTATGGAATGCCACTCAATGAAATAAAGGATGACAAAACAAATAGAGAAAAAAAAAAATTTCAGGCTCATGAATTGGAAGAAACAATATTGTCAAGATGTCCATTCTACCCAAGGCAATCTACACATTCAGTTCAATATCTATCAAATTACCAAAATCTTTTTTCCCAGACCTGGAAATAACAATATATAAATTCATATGGAAACAGAAAAAAGCACAAATAGTCAAAATAATTCTCAGAAAAAGGAAAAAAGTGGGAAGTATCACACTTTCCAGACATTAAACTTTATTACAAGGCTACAGTAACCAAGACAGCATAATATTGGTACAGAAATAGGCACACAGACCATTGGAACAGGACAGATATACTGGAAATAAAAGCACAATCTCTCAACCAACTCATCTTTGACAAAGCCTCCTATAACAATTCCTGAGGAAAGGAGGTAATAGTTAGCAAATGATGAGGGGAAAATTGGCTAGCAACATGCAGAATGAAACTGGACTTCTACCTATCACCATCTTCAAAAATCAACTCAGGAACTAAAGGTGAAACCTCAAACTATATGAATCCTAAAAGAAAAAGCAAGAAAAAACACACTTCTGGATGGACAGTGGCATAGTTTCCAAAAGCAAATGCTACAAAGCTAAGACAGACAGATGGAACCTTACCAAATTGAAAAAATTTTGCATAGCAAACAAAAAAAACTATCAAGAAAGTAAAGAGTAGAAATGTAGGCTAGGATAATGTTGAGAAGGTCATGAACTTGAATTGTATACAATAATCTATTAAGAAATGATAACATCAATTTCTAGTTCTTTCAGAAATTGCCACACTGTCTTCCAAAGAGGTGGCACTGTTTGCATTCTCAAACTAGTTAGGTGGTAACTAGGAGTTAGGCGGTATTACAGTGTGGTTTTGACTTGCATTTCTCTGATGATGAGTGAGACTGAGCAATTTTTCATGTGTCTGTTGGCTGTAAATATATCTTCTTTTGAGAAGTGTCTATTAATGTCTTTTATCCACTTTTTAATGGGACTATTTGTTTTTTTTTTCCTTTCAGCGTGTTTGAGTTCCTCGTAGATCCTAGATGTTAAGCGTTTGTCAGATATACAGTTGACAAATTTTTTTTTTCCCATTCTGTGGGCTGTCTCCCCACTCTCTTGATGATTTCTTTTGCTTTGCAGAAGCTTGTCAGTTTGATGAGGTCCCACTTGTCTATCTTACTTCTTATGGTACGGGCACTAGGATTCTGATCAGGAATTGGTTGCCAGTTCCAATTTCCATATGGGTGTCACCTGCGTTTTCTAAGACTCTTATAGTCTGAGGTTTTACATTTAGGTCTTTGATCCATTTAGAGTTAATTTTTGTGTATGGTGATAGGTATGGGTCTTGTTTCAATCTTTTGCATATGATCAACCAGTTTCCCCAGTATCATTTACTAAATAGGTTCTCCTCTCCCCAGTGTTTTTTGTTGGAGACTTTGTCAAAGATAACTACAAACTGAACTTCGATATGACCCAGCAATCCCCCTATGGGAATATACCTGGAGGAACTCAAGTCATTCTACCAAAAAGATACCGTCACAGGCATGTTTATTGCAGCTCTATTCACAATGGCAAAAACATGAAACGAACCATGCTGCCCATTGAAGTTAGACAGTATTAAAAATATGTGTTACATATACACAATGGAATATTTTGCAGCCATAAAGAAGGACAGATAGATGGACTTTGCAGCAGCTTGGTTGTATTTAGAGCATATCATACTCAGTGATCTATTACAGAATCGAAGAACAGAGTACCATGTGTTCTCACTGATAAGCGGGCCTTGAACAATTATCATAATACGATAAGAAAGGACTTGGCAGCAGTGGGAAACTGCCAGGAGAGGAAGGGGCACACCACATCAACAAGGGTACCTGCATAATGATCATTTGTATACCTAAAACTGAATTTTACCACATATTTTTAAAATATAGGGAAAAAAAAGAAACCATAATATTTTTCAGTGAGACAAACGCCTCAATATCAGTGTCTAGAAATTTTATTGTAACAGAAGATTATTAGAAGTATTGAATAGTGTGGAGTCTACTGAAGAACACAAGATGACTTTAACAATCTGAACAGTATCTGTGGAAGAAAACAGGAGGGGAAATGTAAGAGACTTCAGTAAGGTAATTTTGACAGAGCTTAAACTCCCATTAGTGCGAATGTTTAAAAACTAACTAAACATGACTGCTGTTCTAGAAGACTCAGTTAGAAAAGAAGATAATCAATGTTATAATATTACATATTATATATTTTACATTTATTACAATTCAGCCATCACATATAGTGTTCTTGAGAGGAGGAGGGGAACAAAACTGAAGTATCCCACAACGAATTTGTACATTTTAGGTTACAAAAGACACATCACTTTGAACAGAGTTTCTTGGCCATAATCAATTGGCTCTACTTAATTGTAATATGGTTAGTATGCTTCCCTTGTGTGTAGGAAAAAAAAAGAACCAGATATTGGTGATCAACAGTAAAGTTGACTACAATATTCAGTGTTTGTTTTATAATGAATAAAGGCAAAGGACATATTGCCTTTGTCATGTTGTATGTAAGTAAAAAATTATTTGGAAGGACAGAATCTCAAGCACTCTTAATGAGAGTTGCAGTATGTGGACAGAAAGAAAACCAAAATAGGACAGATGCATGCACTTGTATATATACATTTCCACATACTTATTACATGTAAATGATTTATATACAGTGAATTGCATCATATGGAAATAGACAATAGAAATATTTTTAGAACTGTATCAATAATTTATTAAATATTAGTAATAATTACATTAATAAGGTTTCCATTATTAAACCAGAAGATGAAATGTAAATAATATGAGCTTCCCTAAGTTATTTTCTATAGACTATGTTTAGTATCTAGAGATGCCAGTCGTTTTCCTTGGGGGCTGTGCTTTGTATTTGCACATACAGCCTTATTTTCTTCTGAATATATCTTGCATATTCATTGCATATTTATTGTGATGTATCTGGTAGAAGCTAAGCCATAGTCCATATTGAATATCAATTGTCTGAATGCAAGATTTTTAGAAAATTAGACATTTTTCTATTTGTCTATCTCTGTCTATGTGTCCATCAATTATTTAGTTATTTATAAAGTAGCCAGTGGGAAGTAAAGCACTCCCACATTTTTTTTGCTATGTTACCCTCATTTGACTTTTTAAAAAAAAAAAAGATGTGTGGTACAATGCAGGATTAGGTAAGTAACCATACAGGTAAAGTTTGGGCCTCCCTTTGGTCCCTAATATGCCTGGTTTGAGATTAAATACCCTCATTGAAGTTGTCTACTCCCCCTTCCCTGGCAGTATCCCTCTACTGCCAATCTCTTTCTTATAGTATTAGGGTAAAAGTTCAGGGTCTGCTCACAAGTGAGAACATGTCATACACAGTTCTTTGTTTCTGTGATAGACCACTGAGATTATGGACTCTAAAGTCATCCAAGTTGCTGTGAAGTCCATATTTTGTCCTTCTTTATGGTTGCATAATTTTCCATTGTGTATATGTACAGCAATTTTTTTTATTCAGCTCAGTTTTGATGGGCAGCACAGTTGGTTCCATGTTTTTGCTATTATGAATAGTGCTGCAATAAACATGCTTGTGCAGGTATATTCCCAGTAGGGGGATTGCTGGGTCATATGGATGGTCAATTTCTAGTTCTTTTAAAAATTGACCCATTATTTTCATGGTGGTTGAACTACTTTGTATTCCCACCAGCAGTGTAGAAGCATTATTTTTTCTCTGCATCCATGCCAGTATCTGTTTTTTGTTTGTTTTCTTAATAATAACCATTTTTTGCTAGGATTAGGTGGTATCTCCATGTGACTTTGATTTCCGTTTCTCTGATGATTAGTGAAGCTGAGCACTTTTCATGTGTCTGTTGACTGCCCATTTTTCCTCTATTTTATTTTATTTATTCTGTTCTATTTTATTTTATCCTATTTCAAAGATGTGGGGCATAATTCAGGGTTAGGTATACAAATGTTCATTTTGCCTGTACCCTTGGTGATGAGGTGTTCCTCCTCCCCCCAGCAGGTTACCACTCCTGCCAAGCCCGCCCCTACCTTCTCATGGCAGTTTCCCACTACTACCAATCCTTTTCTGTTTTTCTTTTTTTTTTGTTTACAACTTTTAAAAATTTTATTATTATTATTATTTCCTTTATTTTAAATATGTGGGGTACAGTTCAGGATTAGGTATGCAAATGTTTATTATGCAGGTACCCTTGTTG
The DNA here is from genome assembly GCF_000164805.1 of Carlito syrichta. Taxonomy (NCBI): domain Eukaryota; kingdom Metazoa; phylum Chordata; class Mammalia; order Primates; family Tarsiidae; genus Carlito; species Carlito syrichta. The sequence goes on from NW_007087050.1 coordinate 132,769, forward strand.
ATGAGGTGTGCCACCCTCTCCCCTGGCAGTTTCCCTCAACTGCCAATCCCGTCCCCCCTCTCCTGACAGTTTCCCACTACTGCTAATCCCTTTCTTATAGTATTATGATAATTGTTCAAAGTCAGCTTCTGAGTGAGAACTCTATTCTTTGTTTCTGTGATAGGTCACTGAGTATGATAGACTGTCTTTTAATCCATCCAAGTTGTTGCAAAGTCCATCTGTTTGTCCTTCTTTATGGGTGCATCATGTTCCAATGTGTATATGTACCACATTTTTTTTTATCCAGTCCAGCTTCAGTGGGTTGCATGCTTGGTTCCATGTTTTTGCTATTGTGAATAGAGTTGCAACAAACGTGCATGTGCAGGTACCTTTTTGGTAGAATGACTTGAGTTCCTCTGGGTGACATTTCCAATAGAGGAATTGCTGGGTCATACGGAAGGTTGATTTGTAGTTCTTTCAGAAAGCAACACACTGTCTTCCAAAGGGGTTGCACTAGTTTGCATTCCTGCCAGCAGTGTAGAAACGTTCCTTTTTCTCCACATCCTCACCAGCATCTATTGTTTTACTAATGATGGCCATTCTTTCTGGGGTTAGGTGGGTCAATGTGGTTTTGATTTGCATTTCTCTGAAAATTAGTGAAGGTGAGCACTTTTTCATGTGTTTGTGGCTGCTTGCACATCTTCTTTTGAGAAGTTCTATTCATGTCTTTTGCCCATATTTTTTTTTTTTTTTTTTTTTGAGTTGGAGTCTCACTCTGTCGCCCGGACTGGAGTGCAGTGGCCACTCCCGGCCACCACAACCTCGACTTGCTGGGCTCCGGTGATCCTTCCGCCTCAGCCTTCCAAGTAGCCAGAATTACAGGCATGTGCTACCACGCCCGGCTGATTTTTTGATTTATTGTAGAGATGAGGTCTCGCTGCCCAGGCGGGTCTCGAACCTGCGGGTTCAGGCAATCCACTCACCTCAGCCTCCCAAAGGCGTGGGATTACAGGTTGAGCCACCGAGCCTGGCTTTGCCCAGTTTTTAATGGGACTTTTTTTTTTTCTTTCAGCACATTTGATTTCCTTGTAGATCTTGGAGTTTAGGGCCTTTGCCAGATATATAGCTGGCAAATATATTTTCCCATTCTGTGGGCTTTCTTCCCACTCTCTTGGTGATTTCTTTTGTTTTGCAGAAGTTTTCGTTTTAATGAAGTTCCACTTGTCTATCTTATCTCCTGTGTCATGGACATCCTGGGTTTTGATCAGGAATTGGTTGCCTACTCTGATTTCCACAAGAGTGTCTTCTATGTTTTCTAACGTCTTATATTTTGAGGGTTTACATTTAGGTCTTTGATCCATTGGAGTTGATTAATGTGTATGATGATTTATATGGGTCCTGTTTCAATTTCCCACATGTGGTCAGTCAGTTTTCCCTGCACTATTTACTGTATAGGTTCTCCTCTTCTCAGTGGTTAAAATTGTTTATCTTTGAGAACTTTGAAAATTGGATATCATTCCTTTCTAACTTGTAGTGTTTCTGCTGATAGGTCTGTTGCTATTCTGATTGTTCTTCCCTGGTAAGTAATCTGGCCTTTCTCTCTTGCTGCTTTTAAGGTTTTTGTTTTTTTCTTTTGTACCTATTTTGGGTAGGCAAATTACTTTTTTTGATGTCTTGTGGGGGAGCATGGAATATTTTTCCATTTGTTTGAGTCTTCTTTGATTTCTTTGATCAGTGTTTTGTTGTTTTCACTGTAAAGCTCTTTCACTTCTCTGGTTAGAAAGATGCCAAGGTATTTCATTTTCTTTGTGGCTATTGTGAGTGAAATTGTGCTTATTACTTGGTTCTCTGCCTGTTTGTTGTTGGTGTATTAAAATATGATGTCTGTTGCACATTGATTGTGTACCCTGATAGTTTGCCCAAGTCTTTTTAGTGCAAAGAGGTTTATGACACATTCCCTTGGGATCATATCATCAGCAAAGAGGGTAGCTTAATTTCCACTTTTCCTATTTGGATACCCTTGATTTTCTTTCCTGGTCTGATTGCTATAGCTAGGACTTCCAAAACTATTTTGAACAGGTGGGGTGAGAAGGGGCATCCTTGTTCTGTTCTGGTTTTCAGGAGAAATACTTCCCATTTCTGTCCATTTAGCCATACATTGGCTGTGGGTATTGCATATATAGTTCTTATTATTTTGAGGTATGTACCCACTATGCCTAGGTGTTTAAGAGTTTTTATCAAGAAGAGAGGCTGGATTTTGTTGAAAGCTTTTTCTATGTCTAATAATGTAATCATATGGGTATGATTTTTACATCTGTTGATGTATTTAATTATACTTATGGGCTTTCAGGTGTCGAACCAGTCCTGTATCCCAAGGATGGTGCCTACTTTGTTATTGTGGATGATTCTTGAAATATGTTGCTGGATCTGATTTTCTAGTATCTTGTTGAGAATTTTTGCATTTATGTTCATCAGGGATATTGACTTGTAGTTCTCTTTCTTTTTTGGGAATTTGTCCAGTTTGCATATCAGTGTGATATTAGCTTCATAAAAAGATTTTAGGAGAGTCCTGTCTTTTTCAATTGCTTGACATACCTTCAATGGGATTGGTATCATCTCTTCCTTGTATGTTTTGTAGAATTCCACTGGAAAGCTGTCTGATACAGTGGATTTTTTTTGTAGGCTTTTTTTTTTTTTTTTTTTTTTTCATGACAGAGTCAACTTCCTGGGTTGTTGGACTATTTAGGGTCTCAATTTTTTCTTGTTTCAACCCTGACAGATTGTGTGATGTCATGAAATTCTCTATTTTATTTAGACTTTGGAGTTTGTTTCCATAGAGTTGTGCATAGTAATCTCTTACAATCTTTTGTATTTCTTCAGGTTCAATTATATATATCTACAACACATAATGGGTGAGTCAAGAAAAAAAAATGAGACTATATGCTGGAGTAGATATTCAGAAAAAACTCTTTGATTGTTTGCATATCATATTAACAATTCCTCCTGTTAGCAAATATTTTTAAAGTAATTTAATTATTATTTTTAGAAGTTAAAACTTTAATTCTTGCCTTTACTACATCCTATATCTCATCCCTGTATCATCTACTAATTTATAGCTAATGGTGACAGAAGTTTCCCTGAAGGTTGGATCCACAGGCTTAGTTTTGATCTATTCTCTAAGTTGAAGTAATATGTATCTTATTTCTACCTCCTTTTTGAAGGGACACTGATTTTAAGGTGTAATGACCCAGAATATCTAGCTATAAAATAAATTCAAAATGGGAGCAAAGATTGCATTAGATATTTAGGAGACAGCAATAAATTTCTTTTGACTTAAGCCACTATAATGGTGTTGGTGAAAATGACTATTTTGATAATTGGTTTAAATGTATTTGTTTCACTTTCTGATATTTTTAGGTCTATATCTTAACTCTCTTATAAAAGAAAGACATTCAAATAAATTCAAACCCTAAATGTTTTCAACAAAGTTCTCTAATGTGTTAGAGCATGGACATATGTTGCAAATTCAGAGGATGAATAAAAATAATCCTTTACATGGGATTTTTGAGACAAGTAGCTGTAGGATGTGACTTCATGAGGTAATAAATTCAGAGAAAAAGAGGGATTAAAAAAAGATAATAAAGAAAAATAAATAAATATACTTATTTATTTTCATTAGCAGCAAATTTTAACAATGGCACTATTTTTAGACTTGGTAATTTGAAATAAAATCAGTTAAATTATATTTTATACTATTATGTTATTAATGTTGGTATTTTTATCATAAATTTAATAAATCCTTTTATGTGAAATAAAATGTGAAATTATTCGGTTGTCTTAGTTTTATCTACAACTGTTATATTCTTTTGGCTATTTGACTACTTGGAAACACAATTTATTTTCCTGATGGAAAATTTGTAAGCCAATTTCTAAAATGAACAATATAATGCAGGGATATTACTATAAAATTGCAATGAGAAAAAGTTGTAAACTGACTTCTAAACTGAACAGCATATTAGATACTGAAATATACTTACTGCAATATTTAAATGAAACAACTTTAGCTTGGTACTTCCCAATGGAAATAATAAGCACATTGAATATTCTCATGTACAGAAAAACATAAGAAATATATGCAAAAATTAATCATTCTTTTTCTAAAAAATTAAAAATAATTATTTACATGGAGGAAATTTCAGAGAGGGGTTCTTAGCATCACTGCAGGTGAGGAATTGTAGGGATTTCTAGGGCTTGGAGGGACCCAGAAAATGGGACAACGTTAGCTTTAGATTACTGCCAGTCTGTGTGTGGAGGTGATACACACAACCTTTTTCTCTGAATTATCAGCTGTGATCATACCTAGGACAAAAGAAATGAAAAAACAAACACAAAACCCCCACAAAAAAACATTGCGAGGGACTGACTGAAGTCCAGGGGTTCTCAGTCATCTGAACAATTTTTCCTTAAGCAGGTGTTTTTCATCAGGTACTGGGGTTTCCCTTATGTGCAGGTGCTCTCTCAGATTCAGGATTCTTCTTTGGGTTCTGGGTTCTCCCTTGTGTGCTTGGTCTCTTCATGAGGTGCTTGGACTCTAACATGCATGGCTCTCTACCTCAGTGCAGGACTTTTTCTTAGGTGCAGGGGATCTTAATCAGGTGCTGGACTTTCCCTCAGGTTCAGGGACTTTGTTTCAGGTGCAGGACTCTATCTCAGTTGCAGGGTTCTCTATTCAGTGCAGGAGATTTCCTTCAGGTACAGGGATTCTTTCTCAGGTGAAAAGGTGTTTTTTAGGTACTGGAGATCTTTATCGGGTGCATGGCTCTCCTTCAGGTGCAGGAGCTCTTTGTCAGGTTCAGAGGCTGTTTATCAGGTGTGGAGCACTTGCTGACCTCCAGGAGTTCTCACTCATCTCCAGGATTTGTTTTTTAGGTTCAGGGCTCACCCTCAAGTACAAGGTCTCTTCATCAGGTGCTGGGCTGTCCCTCTGCTCTAGAGGCTCTCCTTAAGGTTCAGAGACTTACTTTTGGGTGCCGGACTGTCCCGCGGGTGCAGAGCTCTTGTTTGTGCTCGGTTGTTTCTTAGGTGCAGGGACTTTTCATCACGTATTCGGATCTCTGTAAGATGCAGTGCTCTTCCTCAGGTTCAGGAACTTTTTCTCTTAGCAGGGTTACTCCCAAGTTCTGGGCTCTCCCTCAGAGGAAGGGCTTTCCCTCAGGTGCAGAGCTCTCCCAGGTGGGCTCCCTCAATTGCTGGACCCTACCTCAGGTGTAGGAATCTCTCCCAGGTTCAAGGCTCTGTCTCAGAAGCAGGACTCTCTCCATCAGATGCATGGCTCTCTCTATCAGTTGCAGGGCTCTGGCTTAGGTTCAGGACTCTCTCCCAGGTTCAGGGCTCTGTCTCAGCTGAAGGACTTTCTCCCTCAGGTGCAGAGCTCTCTTCATCAGTTATGAGACTTTCCACCAGGTGCAGGGCTCCCTCAAGTGCTGGGCCCTACCTCAGGTGCAAGACTCTCTTCCAGGGTCAGGGCTCTGTCTCAGGTGCAGGACTCTCTCCATCAGTTACAGGGTTCTCCCTCAAGTGTATGACTCTTTCAGGGTCAGGGCTCTGTCTCAGGTGCAGGACTCTCCCCATAAGGTGCAGGGCTCTCTCCATCAGTTGTAAGGCTTTCCCTTAGGGCTTTCCCTCAGGTGCTGGGCTCTCCCAGGTGCAGGGCTCCCTCAAGTGCTGGACCGTACTTCAGGTACAGGAATCTCTTTCAGGTTCAGGGCCCTCTCTCAGGTGCAGGACTCTCTCCCAGGTTCAGGGCTCTCCCTCAGGTGCACTTCCTGCATTCTCCTGCCATTCTTTGTATGAGTCCTGGAAGAGTCGCGGTAGCGTTGGTAGCCCCTTTGGCTTCCTCTCTGCCCTCTGTCAGCAGCCACAGTCATCCAGAGACTACCACCTGGCGCTGCATGAATACAAGGCCCAGAGCACCTGGCTCAGCAGCACAACTCCAAAGTGCTGTAGCCATTTCCCATCCAGGTTTCCTGGGTAACCATTCCTGATGTCACAGCCCATGATGTCATAGTTCTTGATGTCATTGCCATTTTTTTTTTTTGTCATTGCCTCTTATGTCACATTCTTGATGGGCCAGGAGAGACAGCTGAAACTTGGGAAGCCTTCATAGCACTCTGATGTGGGATCAGATGATGAAGGTGGCGGGGGGGGGGGGGGGGGGTGGCGGAGTAGGGCTGTGAGACTAGATGGACGCCCATCCGGTCCAGAGGCCTTTGGAACTGGTCCCACCTCCCCGCAGCCAACCTCGTATATGTAATTGACCAGGGAGCAGAGCACTCCTCCTGATCCTGGGCTCAGAAAAGTCCATAGTCTGTCAATCTAACCATAGATGTGGAGTTTTTCCTGACTTCTTGTACAATGTCAAGCTGAGATGCTGTCCCAAATTGAGATTTAGGTAACAAATACAGTGATGGCAGTGAACTGCTGAATTAACCCCTTTAGCACCAAGGACGCCATGGAGTTTCCTCTACCCACCCATCTTACCATCATCACAGCTGCAGCTGCCAAACATCATAGACACCAAAAATTAAGTATTTTAACATACATTGATTTTGAGATGAAGTTAATAAGCTGGATTTTTAAAATAGAAACAGAGAAGAAGATGAAATAATGCAAATCAGGATAGTTTTCTGCTGTTTGAATAAAATTCATTAATTCAACAACAGATTATTTATTACTGAATCAAGTATTTGACATAGGAAATAATATAGTAGACTATGAATTAAAGAGTAGTTCTGATTTCATATTTTTAGCCCCATGAAAATTGGCAAATAAAAATACTATCTTTTAAAAACGGAGGCAAAACAATAAAAGAGCCATATTGTTAGTCTCTTATGGTAAAGTTGTAAAATAAATTAAACAGACATTCTTACATTTCATAACAACTGTTACATTTGCTAAAACTACTATTTAATATCACGAAATTCTTACATGACTCTTTCCTTTATAAGTCAAATAGCTTTATGAAAATTATGAAAAATTATCATTTGTTTTCTTTTATTTTTATTTTAAAATTGTGGGGTACACTTAGGGTTAGGTATACATATATTCAAAGTGCAGGTACCCTTGTTGATGAGGTGTGCCCCTCTTCCCCAGGCAGATATCGAATACTGCTAATCCCACCTCCCTGCGCCCCTCCCACCTCCCACAGTTTCCCTCTACTGTCAATCCTTTTCTTATAATATTACGGTAGTTGTTCAGGGTCTACTTATGGGTGAGAACATGTGATACTCAGATCATTGTTTCTGTGAAAGATCACTCAGTATTATAAACCCTAATTCCATCCAGGTTACTGCGAAGTTCATGATTTTGTTCTTTATGACTGTAAAATATTCCATTGTGTATAGGTACCACATTTTTTTTTTTATCCAGTCCTCTTTTGATGGACAGCAAATTTGGTTCCATGTTCTTGCAATTGTGAACAATGCTGTAATAAACATATGTTGCAGGCATCTTTTTTATACGTGATTTGAGTTCTTCTGGGTATATTCCCAGTAGGGGTCTGGGGGTTCATATTGAAGGTCGATTTTTGGAACTTTTAGGAATCGCCACACTGTTTTCCACAGAGGCTATACTAGTTTACACTCCCCAACAGTGTAGAAGTGTTCCCTTTTCACCACATCCTCTCCAGCATCTGTTATTTTTTGAGTTATTGATGATGGTCATTCTGACTGGAGTTAGGTGGTATCTCAGTGTAGTTTTAATTTGCATCTCCTTGATGAGTAGTGAGGCTGAACATTATTTCATGTATCTATTGGCTGCTTGTATGTCTTCTTTTGAGAAGTGTCTATTGATATCTTTTGCCCACTTTATAATGAGGCTGTTTGTTTTTTTTCTTTTCAGCACGTTTGAGTTCCTTGTAGATCCTTGATGTTAGGCTTTTGTCGGACATAGAGCAAGCAAATATTTTTTTCCCAGTCTGTGGGCTGTCTCCCTCCTCTCTTGATGAGTTCTTTGGCTTTGCAGAAGCTTGTCAGTTTAATGAGGTCCCACTTATCTACCTTATCTCTAATAGCATGAGCACTTGGGGTTTTGATCAGTTATTGGTTGCCAGTTCCAACTTCCATAAGAGTATCTCTTGTATTTCTTTTTTTTTTGAGTTGGAGTCTCACTCTGTCGCCCAGACTGGAGTGCAGTGGCCACTCCCGGCCACCGCAGCCTCGCCTGCTGGGCTCCAGTGATCCTTCCACCTTAGCCTTCCAAGTAGCCGGGATTACAGGCATGCACTACCATGCCCGGCTGATTTTTTGATTTATTGTAGAGATGAGGTCTCGCTGCCCAGGCAGGTCTCGAACCCACGGGCTCAGGCAATCCACTCACCTCAGCCTCCCAAAGGCGTGGGATTACAGGCTGAGGCACCGAGCCCGGCTTCTCCTGCATTTCATAAGGTTCTTATGGTTTGAAGTTTTACATTTAGTTCTCTGATCCATTGAGAGTTAAATTTTGTGTATGGGTATAGGTAGGGGTCCTGTTTCAATCTTCTACATGTGGTGAGCCAGTTTTCCCAGACATTTACTGAATAGGTTCTCCTCTCCCCAGTAGTGGGTGGTGGAGGCTTTGTCAAAGATGAGTTGGTTGAGAAATTGAGGTTTTTCTTTTGGAATCTCAATTCTGTTCCATTAGTCTATAGGCCTGTTCTTGTGCCAATACCAGACTGTTTTGAATATTGAAGCTTTATAATAAAGTTAAAGTTTGGGAGTGTGACACCCCCTGCTTTGTTTTGTTGTTGTTGTTGTTGTTTGCTTTGTTTTGTTTTGCCGAGAATTGTTTTGGCTATTCTTAGGGGTTTGTGTTTCCATATGAATTCTTGAATTGTTTTTTTCTAGATCTGAGAAGAATGTTGCTGGTAATTTGATGGGTATTGTATTAAATCTGTAATTACCTTAGGTAGAATAGACATCTTAACAATATTATTTCTTCCAATCCATGAGCATGGGATATTTTTTAACTTGTTTGTGACATCTTTGATTTCTTTGAGCAGTGTTTGGCAGTTTCCACTGTAAAGGTCTTTCACATCTATGATTAGGAAGATGCCAAGGTACTTAATTTTTTTGTGGCTATTATAAATGGAATTGTGCTTTTTATTGAGTTTCTGTATGTTTATTATTGGTGTATAGAAATGCAATTGTCTTTTGCATATTTATTTTATACCCTCAGATTTTGCCAAAATCCTTTATCAGTGCAAAGAGGTTTTTGACAGATTCTCTAGGGTTTCAAGGTAAACAATCATATTGTCTACAAAGAGAGATAACTTGACATCATCTTTTCCTATTTGAATACCCCTGATCACCTTCTCTTCTCTGATTGCTCTATTTAGGACTTCCAAAACTATGTTGAACAGTAGGGGTGAGAGTGGGCATCCTTGTCTTGTTTCAGTTTTCAAGGGAAATTATTCCAATTTTTATGTGTTTAGGAGTATGCTGGCTGTGGGTTACTTGTAGATGGCTCTTACTATTTTGAGGCATTTCCACCTATGCCTAGATATTCGAGGGTTTTTATCAAGAAGGGGTGCTAGATTTTATCAAAAGTTTTTTCTGCATCTAATGATATAATCATGTGGTTTTTGTTTTTAACGTCTGTTGATGTATTTAATTATGTTTATGGTTTTATGAATGTTGAACCAGCCTTGCATCCCGGGGATGAAGCCTCCTTGGTAGTAATGGATGATTTTTAGATGTGTTGTTGAATCCAGTTTGCTAGAATCTTGATGAGAATTTTAGCATCTATGTTCATCAAAGATATTGGCCTGTAGATCTCTTTCTTTATTGGGTCTTTACCTGGCTTAGGTATCAGTGTGATGTTAGCTTCATAAAATGACTTGGGGAGAGGTCCATATTTCTCAATGGCCTGGAATACTTACAGTAGGATTAGTATCATTTCTTCCTTGATGACTTGTAGAATTCTGCTGGAAAGCCATTTGGTACAGGGCTGTTTTTTGTAGGTAGTTTTCTTATGACATAGTCAATTTCTTGAATTGTTATTGGTCTCTTAGGGGGTCTCAATTTCTTCTTGTTTCAACCTAGGGAGGTTGTGTGATGTCAGAAAGTTGTCCTTTCCCTTTAGGCTTTCAAGTTTGTTTCCATACACGTGTACAAAGTAGTCTCTGTTAATCTTTTGTATTTCTTCAGAGTCAGATGTGACTTTATCTTTTGTGTTTCTATTGTGTTTATTTGGGCTTTTTCTCTCTTTTTCTTGGTCAGTCTAGCTAGAGGACCATCGATCTTGTTTATCCTTTCAAAGAACCAACTTTTTGTTTCATTGATTTTTTTTTTTGGACTATCTTTTTGTTTTCTAAGTCCCAGATTTGGACTTTTATTTTCGTGATCTGGATTCTTCTGCTCAGTTAGGGTTTGGTGGTCTTGCTTTTCCAGGTTCTTTAGGTGGCTTGTTAGGCTGCTAACTTATGACCCTTCCATTTTTTTCATGTGCATTTGTAGAGGTATGAATTCCCCTCTTACTACTGTTTTCATGTCATCCCAGAGGTTTTGGTAAGATGTTTCTTCATTTTCATTTGTTTCCAGGTATCTTTTAATCCTTATTTTGATTTCCATATTATTCCAGGAGTCCCTTAGCTTCATGCTGTTTCATGTCCATGTCTTTGTGGGTTTTGGGTGATCTTTTTTGATGTTGATAATTATTTTTATTCCACTGTAGTCTGAGAAAGTGCATGGAAAAATTTCAATCTTGAAATTTGTTTATGCTTGATTTATGGCCAAGATTGTGGTTGATCTTAAAGTATGTTCCAGGTGGCAATGAGTAGAATGTATATTCTGCAGTCATTGGGTGGAGTGTTCTGTAGGTATCAATTAAGTTCATTTAGTCAAGAGTCAGATTGAGGTTCTGGATCTCCTTGCTGATTTTCTTGTTCTGATGATCTGTCTAGAGTTGTGAGTTGGGTATTAAATCCCCAGCTATGATATTGTTAAAGTTAATATCTTTTTTGAATTTACCTAGAAGTTTCTTTATGAAAGTTGGTGCTTCTATTTTGGGTGTATATATGTTTAAGGTGAATATTTCTTGTTGATATATTGAACCTTTTATCATTATGTAGTGACCGTCTGCATTTTTTTAAATTTTTGATTTGATAGCATAAAGGGTATTTTTTTCTGAAATTAAGATTGCAACTCCTGCCTTATTTTGTAGTTCGTTCTCCTAAAATTTTGCTTCCCATCTTCTTACTTTGAGTCTGTGAATGTCCTTTTCTGGTGAGATGAGTCTCCTGGAGACAATATATTGTTGCCTCATGGAATTTTATACATTTTTCCATTTAATGTCTTTTCAATGGTGCATTTAGTCCATTCACATTCAGGGTAAATATTGAAATATCATGAGGTTCTTATAGAGTTGTTGTTGTTCCTGTTTGTTTATTGCCTTTCTTTTGGTTTTTGGGCTGATTCATATGTGTTTTCTATCTTTTTCCTGTGCTCTTGTGAAGAAGGTTGTTGTTCTGTTTCCTTTTTCTTCTGTGTTTAATACTTTCTTAAGTGATTCTTGTAGAGGTGGTCTGGAGGCAGTTTTAATTATTAAGGATTGCATGATTTTAATTCTCCCTCACTGATGAAGCTTAGTTTTTCTGGGTGGGTTTTCTTGGTTGAAATTGTTTATCTTTGAGAATTTTGAAGACTGGTTCTAAGCTCTCTAGCCTGAAGTGTTTCTGCAGATAAATCTGCTGCTATTCCAATTGGTCTTCCCCAGTAGGTAGTCTGACTTTTTTCACTTGTTGACTCTAGGATTTTTTCTTTTATACCTACTTTGTTTAGGCAAATTATTTTGTGTCTAGGACTTTATCTTTTGATTTGTTTCTTGCAGGGGTTCTCTGAATCTCTTGTGTCTGAATGGTTGCATCACTGATGAGATAAGGGAAATTTTCTTGAATAATTTCATGGAATGTTTGTTCCAAGGTGGTCCTGTCTCTCTTTCTGCCTCAGGAAGTCCAATTACTCTTAGGTGTGGTCTCTTGAAATAATTTCTCATCTCTTGAAGGTTTTGTTCTGTCTTTTTAAGCTTCTTTTCTATGTTTTTGACAGTTTAGGTTAGTTCTATATTTTGGTCCTCAAGCTCTGAGATTCTTTCTTCTGCTTGGCTAATTCTGATTTCCATACTTGTTACTTTATTATTTATTTCAATCACAGTATTCTTTACTGCTGTTATCTCAGTTATCAATTCCTTCTTATTTTCCTTTTGTCTCTCCTCAATTCTTTTTATTCTCTTTATTAATATCTTGATGTCTGGGCTTATAGTATGTGACCAGTCATTCTGGGGGCTCTTCATTGTTTGCATTTCAATGTTTATTTTCTCGGTGTCTGACCTCCCAGGGATCTGTGTGAGACCTATATTCTTATTTTGGGTTTTCTTCAGTTGTGTAGATTTTCCTCCCCACTTTTTCCTTTTTTCCTCATCTTCTTTAATTCTGTCGCTCAGGGTTGACAGGTTGGTTTTTTCTTCTGTTTGCTCAGTCTCCTATTCTTCCTTATGTGAATCCCCTGACTTTGTTCAATTATGAAGCTGGAGTGTTGGTTGGGGGCTATACTTTTGCAGTTTTGAGATTTAATTGAGGGGGAATCTGTGATTCAAAATACATCTGCAGATCCCAGTATCCACCAACAGGTGTATGGATATCCTTGTATCCACTTCCCACTGTCTTGCAATTTGTCCATGCAGTGGGGGTATAGGTTTGCTCCATGAAAGCAAATGTGTTAAGTAAAAGGAAAAGAATGGAATGGGAGGGGGAAGGGAAGGTAAAGAGAGAGAAGAGTAAAAGGGAAAACAGACAAACATACCAACTAACAATTTAAAAGAGACACAAAGACAGATAAGAGAGAGGAAAAAAGCTAAAACATACACTCATAAAAACACACAAGCTAGTTGATGTTCCAACTCCCTATACAAACATGAAGTCTAAAGAAAAAAAATCAATAAACTAACAGAAACAAATCAGGTATGAAAACATTATCAATAACAGTAAGAAGAAATAGAAAAATGAAAAAAAGATAAGTAAAACAAACAGGCAAAGTAAAAAGAAATTAAAACAAGGGAATCAAGCATGCTCTGAGATTGTTTCTCTAAGTCCAACATCCTTTCAGCTCCGATCTCTAGCTCTCATGGTAGGCTGGTAGGGTTGCTCATAGCTAGGGTCAGTTACCCCAGGCCTGCTGTGGGGGGAGGGTGTATCAGATGTGGGCTCAGTTGGCTTGCTCCCTGTCAAGTCTGCCACTCAGATCTGACCGGTGTCCGATCTAGCATGGGGAAGGGGCTTCTGTCTCTCCTATTTTGATGCTATTACCTTAGATCCCATGATGGAGTCTGGGCAGTTCTGGGTGGAGCTGGACAGGGCAATGCAGATCTCTGCCTGATCTCAGGGCTCTAGATGATCTCTGGTTCTGCTGCTGCCAGGGCTGATCTGAGTGAGGCAGAGCGCAAGACAGCTGGACATTGCAGACTGGCATGGCACAGAGTGATTGGGTCTCTTTTTCTTTCTTTGTTCTTAGGTCCCATGCTGGAGGACAGTAGAGCTGGGTGGAGCTGGGTGGGGCAATGCAGGTCTCTGCCTGGTCTCAGGGCTCCAGCTAATCTCTGGTCCTGCTGTGGCTGGGGACAAGCTGGGGGAGGTGGAGTGTAAGATAGCAGGGCATTGCAGGTCAGCATAGTGCAGGGCAGCTGGGGGTAGGGCAGTGCAATCAGAAAGGGAGCCCAGAACTCCATGAGGCCCGGAGCCCAGGGCCACCCCAGCGGGGGGGCAGTGCAGCCAGGAAGGGAGCCTGGAACTCCACGGGGTCAGGAGCTGAGGGCCACCTGGGGGAGGGCAGTGGCAGTGGTGGCAACAGCTGTGGCAGCTGAGCAGTACATAGGACTGAGGGTCTCCAGCCCTTGGACCAGCATGGATGGCAGGGGGGAAAGTGATAATTTTTATGAACACTCACTTTCGCAGAGATTTTTGCAGTCACACCTGTCCTGTTGCCATCTTGCCAGAAGTCTCTGTCATTTGTTTTCTATAAATTCTGTTTTTTATAAAATATTTTCTGAAATTAAGAAAATAATTTGGGAACATGAAATTATTTGTTATTCAATAGTTTTCACAGTAAATTATTCCTTGAGTACATATTTGAACATGTTTTAGTTTCTTTTCAATTTCATATTGTCTTAGATTATTAATTCATTTGTATACTCACTCTATTATTCAAGACAATTTGAGAATATTGTCTGTGTAAGCCCTTGTTTACATCTTGCAGTTATAATAATGAAACTATAAGGGAAACGTGGTCACTGCTTGCATGGATCTTACAGTATGTGAAATATCCTCTTCACATTTCAGAGGCAATGAAAAATTACCTTGTTGATTATATTCAAGGAGTCTGCCTTTAAATATTTTGGTATGGACATTTAAAAATATTTAGGTCAAATTTTTAATATTTTGTCAAGTCATTCCCTTAGATAGATGTATTCTAAGTTAAAAATGCATTAGTGAGAAGGAATAATGACCAAAATCCTCATATTCCTGTAAGACTAGACCTTGACTGGTACTGGAAAGACAAGTGACAGCAGCAATTGCACTAGGTTACAAATGATTGGGCAGAAAAAAAAGAAAAGAAAAAACTCTCCTTATTGATGTTTCAAATATGTCTATAGCCTATAAATTATCACCCATTCAGAGTTGGTATTCAAAACATATTATTTTAGTGAATGTTTTTCCCTCATTTATAGTTTTCTGAATGGACATATAAATAGACTTAGGTCAATGTATAAAGATAGACATAAATATAGATAAATATCAGTGTTTCCTCAACTGGAACAATTATGCCTCACATTGTACATTTGGCAATATGTGGGACAATTCAGAGTATCTGTGTTATTAGCGGATAGATAATAGGAATCAGTGGTCCTACCAAACATGCTACAACGTAGAAGAGATTCTCCACTCCCAAAAAATAACTATCTCCTTTCAAAATCAGTAGTGCCAATGATGTGAAAGTACCAAGGAATCTGATATAGATATATATACAAGAAATTTATCTTAACGCTTATAAAAATAAATTACAAGTAACAAGCTTTCTGAGCAATTCCATTTTCATGAATACAAATTTGTGTTTATAGAATATCTAGATCTTTAGTAATCTATTTCCATAATTTGTGATAACAATGCGCTTTTTATTCTAGTAAAATAACATATTTTTGAAAATAAAACAAAATTAAAGAAATTTAATTATTAAGTCAACATTTAAACAAGATTTCTAATCTAGAGCAAGGAACATTTTAAAAGTGGTTAAAAGATGTCATTTTATTTTCATCTATTTTATTAATTTTTTATTTTATTCCCCTTGTTTAGACATTTTCTTTCTGTTCAAGACAAAACAATTAGGTGGCAATTTTTAATCTGAGTTTTGATTATAAAAGAAACTGTATAGTCTTTAAAAACACTTAAATAGAAGTAGACTAGAAAAATTTTAAATGTATCATGCTTTTTGTCTAATATAACTATGGGTCATTGAACACATATTTATAATTAATTTTGTGGACTCGTAACTATAGGAAATAAACTGCTTCACACATATACTATAAATACTACTTGGACCATAATGATTGGAGAGGGTCAGATTTCATTTTAAATATACAGGCATTCTATTACTGAGTATTTAGGTAATATAAAAAATTTGGATGGTCTCTTAATGAGATAAAGATTTTTGTTCCATTATTCATATCTAGTACATATCTATTAAATGTTTTCTGTGTGCCAAGCATTAACCTAGATTGATAAACTAAACATAATATCAGTTTTCACATATTATATAACCTAATTGAAAAGACATATCACAGACAAAACATTCAGAAAATAAAGAATTTTGGATTTTGAAATCAGATGACAAATAACCAAGGTGTATGATAACCACAGCAAAATTGGAAGAGCCTAACTTAGGTTAGTCATGCAAATTCATCAATAGTGTTGATATTTATCCTCAGTCCTGAAGACTGAAAAGAAGACACAAAGGAAAACTGGAGAAGGAAAATAACCATGAAAATGTTTTGACAAATGAAAGAGCTCAACCTTTTATAGGTAGATCAATAGTCTCCAAGGTAGAGTGCTCAAGATTACCAACTAGGGAATTAAAAATAAAATGTCAAATATATATATATATATATGAAATAAAAGCAATAACTTTATAAATGATTCACGAATTAATTTATAGTCATAGATGTGTCCATGACCAATCTGATATTTGAAGAGACATAAAAATAGAGAAAGCATGTACAAGATGGACAATGGCAGTGGAACTTTAACATGTTTCTTTGATATCCATGGGACTGCTTAACTTCACTATAAGTTCCATTGTCTACAATGCTTATATAGATTCTCATATAGTAGATAAGTAGTTTAAACATATCCCTGTTTGAAAACTGAGGTCTAAATATAGTGATCACAAACAAAAAAAGCTGATAGAGTTGATGTTGCTAATTTTTCAAGTGCTTTTCACGCTTAGAATAAAAATAATGGCAAATAAAATAATGTTAAAAACTGAACTGAATTTTTGAAAGTGGAGATAAGATAAAGCATTCAGTGTTATCAAAAAGATTATGTGAAATATAGATTTTGGGTACCCTTATACCAAAATTAACAATGAATCATTAATAAATGTGTATTGCAGCCGGGTTCGGTGGCTCAGCCTGTAATCCCACGCCTTTGGGAGGCTGAGGTGAGTGGATTGCCTGAGCCCGCGGGTTCGAGACCCACCTGGGCAGCGAGACCTCATCTCTACAATAAATCAAAAAATCAGCCGGGCGTGGTAGCGCAAGCCTGTAATTCCGGCCACTTGGAAGGTTGAGGCGGAAGGATCGCCGGAGCTCAGCAGGTCGAGGCTGCGGTGGCCGGAAGTGGCCACTGCACTCCAGTCTGGGCTACAGAGTGAGACTCCAACTCAAAAAAATAAATAAATAAAATTTAAAAAAATAAATGTGTATTGCATCTTGATATTTTAGCCAGGGGTGATATGAAGCCAATACTATAAGTGTGATATTAAAAATATTTTTATTTAATTAATTTCATAATTTTATTAATTTTAATAAGAAAAATTATAATAATAAAGTGAGTATAATGGAACCCACTTTGGAAACACCAATAACTGCTATAACTGGAATATCACCAATATCTGAATCCACACACATTATTTTTCATGTTTTAACCCTCCAACTACCAAAAACACATGAAGTAAACACTAATCTGAATGTTGCTATTAGCTTATACCTTATTTTTTATAGTTTTAATCTTATTATGTATGCATGTATTCTCATACAATATGCTGTTTGTATTTTCTTGTTTTTAGAGCTCTGTATAACGTTTGAAGTCATAGAAAATGTTTTCGCTTAACATTGTATTCTTGAAAAATATCTTTGTTGATTTACTTTTTTATAGTTCATTTATTTTAATGCTATATATAGAATTTTATTTTGTTAAAATACCACATTTACTCATTAACTTTTCTTTCAATAGGCACATTATTTAAATCATTTTTCTTATTGATTCATAAGAGATATTCATACATTTACAATGCTAATCTACTTATATTTTGAAAATATCTTTTTCTAAATTGTAATTTACTCTATATTATTCTTTATGTGGTCTTTGATGAGCAGAAATTATTGTTTTTTGAAAAAGTAAATTTTTAAATATTGTATTTTATAAATGACACATCTTCTTATTTAAGCAACTGCTCTTAGTCACAGTAAATATATGTATTCTTATACTCTGAAATGCTTTAAGTTTTGTCTTTTTATTTTAATTTCTTAATCTATCTAAAAAGAATTTTTTATTTAGTTTTCAAGCAAGATAACCCGTATGGTCACCTAATTATCCCAGTATTACTTACTGAATATTCATCTTTCTGTCTAGTGATCTATAATGTAATATTTATCATAAATAAACTTTAGGTAAATACTAATTTATGGTTGATTTGTTCTCTATTCTACTAAATTGGTAGATCTTTCTTCTCTGTGTGAATCCACAATGCCCACAATTCTACAATATTTTAGTGAGTCTTTATACCTGACAGGGCCATTTCTCCAACTATTGCTCTCTTCCAGATGAATTTTTATTGAAAAATAATAAAAGCTATTAACAGGAAAATATGTAAACTAGTGATGATAGATATTTGTATAATTAATACTGGAAATAACCCAAATGTTCTTCATCTATTGAGTGGGTAAACAGTGATACAACCTTACATTTAAACGCTAAATTGGCAACAGAAAAGAAATGAACCACAAACACATATTACAGCATGAATAAGTTTTTCGTTTTGTTTTGTTTTTTTGAGTCAGAGTCTCACTCTGTCGCCCAGACTGGAGTGCAGTGGCTGCTCCCGGCCACCGCAGCCTCGACCTGCTGGGTTCTGGTGATCCTTTCGCCTCAGCCTTCCGAGTAGCCGGAATAACAGGCGCGCGCTACCACGCCCGGCTAGTTTTTTTGTTTTGTTTTGTTTTGATTTCTTGTAGAGAAGAGTCTTGCCAAGTTGCCCAGGTGGGTCTTGAACCCACGGGCTCTGGCAATCCACTCACCTCGGCCTCCCAAATCCTGGGATTACAGGCTGAACCACCAAGCCCGGCTATGAATAAGTTTCAAAGCATTATGCTAAGTGAAAGAATACAGATTCCAAAAACTGCATACTATAAAGCTCTATTTATATAACTGTTGAAACAGGTAAAGTTATAGGAATTAAAAAATAGATGAATGTTTGTCAGAAATTGGAAATTGGGGAGTGGATTGAAAACAAAGCTCATGAGTTAATTATTGTAATAGAACTTTTACATATCATGATTTTTGGTGTATGTTTAAAGACTGTATTCTTGTTAAAACTCAGATTGTAAAGAATAAAAAATGAATTTTACTACTGATTAATATAATTAAATACACCTTACAGAGGAGAAAACAACACAAAAGAAAGTGATTATATCTGATAGTCTTTATATATTTTTCTATTTTATTATGTTGGTTTATTTGTTGGGTTTTGTACCAGCACTGCACTATGTAAATTAGTATAGCTTTACATGTCTTGATATGTGATAGTTTAAACCTTTTGCATTGTTCTTAATTTTTAAAAGGTCATGCTAATCTACATTTTTGCATTTCCCTGGTTTTATTTTGTAGGGATTTCAGCCATGTATGCAATACATTTTCAAACAGGTTTTCTCTCCAATATATGTTTAAAATGTCTCCTTAATTTTGTTATATTATCATCATTTTTCTCATTTCTATCCTTTAAGCCTCTTACTGTGCTTTCTCTGTTGTCTATTTTATCTGTATGCCTTTTAACCTAGTATACATTTCTGAAATGACTGTCTTTTTGACTACACTATAAAATATGCTATTTCTTGGATGTGGCATCATTACATGTTGTCTATCTCCTTGAGTTCCTGTGCTCTCTTTATTTTATTTTATTTTTTATTTAATGGGCTTTCTTCATTAAATTCGTGGGATTATTTTTGTTACAGGATTTTTGGGTAATATTTTCAAAGGCTTGTCTCATTTCCTTGGTGCTTTTTTATTTATTATTATTTTTTAAATTCACTTACATATATGTTACCTTCTTTTGAAAATGGTCCATGGAGACACACACACACACACACACACACACACACACACACACACACACACACGTATATATACCTACATGTTTGTGTACATAAACACACACAGCGTACCTGTGTCTGGCCACAATTCTTATCCTATGGAAACCTAACCTGGTTCTGAATTGCTTCTCATGAGGCCTGCATGTAGTTTAATTGTAGATCTGTTTAAAACATTCTATACTATAAGTATACTTCTAGACTTCTTCCTGGAAGGTATCTACTTGTATTGCAATTTGTAATATGATCTTGATAAGTGTATTATAAACTACTTTGAAAAACAGAAGACAATAAGAGCCAATTTCACTGAAATATGCTTTTTTTTGTACTTTAAGCTATCTGTACTTGTTCCATATATTTATTTATCCCATGCATTAAAGATTCTGAACTTATTGTTTAGCTCCCTACATTTAACAAACTCCAAAGAAATAATATTTTATATTTTCAAACTAGTACTCAGGAGTGGTATGGCTCTATCCCTAGAGCTTATAAACAACCAAATATTGATGCAAAATCTGCTCTGCTTTTGTTGGAAAAATAAAAATTACTCTTACAGAAGAAAAAATAACAATTCTAGATTAATTTAAGACTTTATTTAATTCTGTTTTATATTTAGAAAGCATTTTAGGAAAATATTTCATTATATCAGTTGGTAACTGATATTGAGCAATTAAATTCAATCTTGGACAATCCACATAACTGTTGAAAAAAGTAAGCTGTTTCTAAATTGAGCATACAAATTGAACAAAAATTCATATAAAATGCTGGAAAATGGTAAGACCAATTATTAATCAATATATTAATTTATTTATCCTTTTGACAAACATATGTGAATATCTACATATATTATAGCCCTTCAAAGTCATTCCTCTCTTCTAGTGATTAAAGTAATACCTTACACATGTATGGGTATATAGTACATGTATATGCTTATATATACACGTTCAACGTACTGAACATGTATATATAAGCGAGAAAAAATGAAATGTTTTTAAATACTAATTGGTAGTTTTACCATTGTTCATATTTCAAGTGTGTTTTATATATATTTAGTTTGCATGCTTACTTAATCTATTTGATCAATGTGCAATATATTATGCTGCAGGTTCATTGCATATCTTTTAAACAGTGGAGTACTCAAGAGGAAAATACGGTAATTATAATATATTCCTATAATAAAGACTTTTAATATTTTAGCACATAAATTTTCACTTAATTTTTAACTACTTAAATCACTCTCATAATATTTCCAATATTATGCACTGGAATGCATTGTCTTTACACTAGAATTATGATAAATTGAAACCATCAATATGCTAGTTTTTGTTGTTGTTGTTGTTGTTTTTGGGTTTTTTTTTGAGCTGGAGTCTCGCTCTGTCGCCCAGACTGGAGTGCAGTGGCGGCTCCTGGCCACCGCAGCCTCGACCTGCTGGGCTCCGGCGATCTTTCCGCCTCAGCCTTTCAAGTAGTCGGAATTACGGGCATGCGCTACCACGCCTGGTCAATTTTTGATTTATTGTAGAGATGAGGTCTTGCTGCCCAGGCGGGTCTCGAACCCGTGGGCTCAGGCAATCCACTCACCTCAGCCTCCCAAAGGCGCGGGATTACAGGCTGAGGCACCGAGTCCGGCTTAGTTTTTTTTATAATTGAATTTTGACACTATTTACCGATGAACAAAATGTATGTGTATAATGGGAAGAAAGCTTGAATCATCAAATCATTGGTGATGTATTCATTATTTTTGTATATTTTGTTCCTTTACGTAACAGTGAAAAGCTTTTTTTTTAATCACTTATTTGTTGGAAATTCAGACATGTTCTACAACAGGGAACCTCTCTGTTTATATTCTTAAATTGCTCTCATATCTACATTTTGTTTTTCATACTTGCTCACATAGCTTATCAAAAACATTACCGATAAAAGACGAAAGAAAATTTTACCCATGAAATAAAATAGAACGCAAAATCTTCATCTGCCAAGGACCATGATGCTGCTCTTTTAATATGGAAAATAATGAGGACTATATTGAAGGGGACCAAGAGGACTGTTTTTTTTTTTTTTTATTTTTACTCTGAGACAGAAAAATTATTGATAAAAGTATGATAAGCCCTGATACTTTGCACTATATCTTATCATTATTAGAGTGTCAGCCATTAGATTGCCTACAACAATAACATTTATAGAAATAGTTTAGTCCTGTCCCCTGGAAAGTCAATTTCATAATTATGTGCTTTTGAATATTTAAAATACCTGTTTGTTTTTTTAATTTTGCAAGTGTCCAAACTAGGCAATTGTTTAATTTGTGCTTTGCAAATGTAGATCAATTGTCTATCTATTTTATACATCATAAAGTTGTGTTTGTATGTGTATTGATTCTCATTGTCATCAGTTGTTTGCATGATTCTGGGCAATTGCCACTGCAGATCTGTGTAATATATGAATCTCAACTTATTACTCTTCTGCAAAGAAATGCTGGGTTTATTGACTATGTGAAATATGCACACTCCATAGAATGACATTTCAAAATAGTTCTGATATGATTAACAAAATACTTATCTTGGCATTTATTTTAAAACACTTTTAATTTCTAAATATTACCTTATTTTAAGTTGCTGCACACTATAAAAAAATAATGCTATTTTCTTATATTTACAAACAGGGAAACTGAAGTATAGAAATCCTTTGACAACTTCTAATCTCATTTCTTGCTACTTATAGCATCTTTTCATTATATATTCTAGCAATATTTAAGCATTTGTAACAAACAAAATATTTTATTTTCTGTATAATATGTGCCTTGAACTTCTTCCAGTATCTCAATTGTCCAAACTCTACTTGTCTGATGTCAAAGAACAATCTCATTTTTAAAATAGCATATCAATACTGATTCCTCCATGGAAGTTTACATGATCTCTCCAGAATGATTCCAAAAGTCTCCAGCCTTCCATTGTATGTTATTCATACTAAAATTAAATACATTATTTTAAGTTACCACTTTTATATTTTTCTTTACTATATAACATCTGTGTTTATTACAAACAATAGGAAATGTATGTCCTCTACCTTTGTCTCCTGAATTTCCATCATTCCCCAATATTAGTTAGCTTCAAATGTGTTATTTTTTATAACTCAGTGTTAACTGCCATTTGGGAAGCATATATTCATAGCATTTATCTAAGTGGAATAAAAATATTACAAATAAAAATACCATACATAAATTCACCACACCTGCCAGATTTTGTTCTAGTCACACTTAGGAATAGAACATTTAGATTCCCGTTGGAGAAACAACCAACATAAGTGAATTATATTTACTCTTATGTGTTTTATTTGCAGTCAGATTTCTGATGCTCAGTCCTTTGAATATGGTGCAGTGGTCACAGTTATTTCTTTCCGTCTTTATAACCAACCATTCTTTTTGTCTTTTTGACACCCAAGTAGTCACCTAATTTCTTTGTTAACCAAGTTTTTCTTAGGGTTATCTGTCCCACTAGTAGATAGTATTCAAGCATTGCTAACTCAATGCCCAAACTAAACTGATAGTTATCTCTTTGCATTGCTATTTGCTTATAATTAATTAAATGAATGGGTTCTAGGCTATTTTGGTGTTTGTACAATCTTTTCCTGTTTGTGTACTTATTTATTTGTATTTTGTTAATTGGAAACAAACTATTTCTCTGTTCAGCATTACAAAAAGAAGCAAATATTGGCTTCCTAATATATCTCATGATGCTAAATATGTTAAGTGCTCTGATCTCTATCACCGCTAATATACTTTGACTTTGCATTTTTCTTGATGCTCTTATTTGGATTGTATCTTAGTTCATTCAGACTGTTACAACAAAGTACCACAGATTTGTGGCTTTTAAACACAGAAATGTACTTCTCACTGTTTTGTAGGCTGAAAGTCTGAGGTCAAGGTTGCAGTGCGGTAGAATTCTGATTAGTACAACTTTCCTATATTGCAAACTGGCGACATCTTGTATCTTCACGTGGTTGAAAGGGAGAGCTCTCTGGAATTTTTTTTTTAATAACAGCATTAATCTCATTCATGGGGACTCATCTTCTGTGAACTACTTACTTCCCAAGATCTCAACTCCTAATACCGTCATATTAGGGAGTTCGAATTTCAACATATGAATTCTGGGTGTACACAAACTTTCAATGCATTGCATTAGGTTTGTTATTTGAAATACAGTTCTTGAACGTGGGAATAAGGTTTTTAGTATAATTTTATTTTTAATGTCATTTTCTACGTAATTAGTTTAGCATATTTTGTGTATTCTGGACTAGTTTTATGAAATTAAGTCTTGTACTTTTTCATAGTATGAAGAAGCTGTAAAGAGTTTTTTCTGTTCCTCTTAATTATCATTATTATTGCAAAATAAAAATGTTATCTGTACTTTGTGTGATATGTTTCTTATATTTCTCTCATCACTATTATTAATGTTTTATATAACTATAGACATTTTAAAGCTATGTCATTAAGCCTTTGGTAAATTAACTACACCGATGGACCCATATTTGCAGGTTTCTCTCTATCCTTATAGTTGTGTAGTGCTCAATCACAGTAACCTTTTAGTTGACCATTGGACTTATTTTGTCTAATGGGTATGGAGCAAACATGACAATAAGCAGGGACTTGAAAATGTTATTGGAGTCTTCTGACTCCTCATTTGGGTTCCCGAATCTACTTTAACCATGTGACTGACATAACTTGCTGGAGATACGTCACAGATAACATGGAAAGGAGCTGAGTTGACTCAACAGAAGTCATTATGTACTATTAGGCTCCTCTAAGCTGATCACAAATGTATTAATAAGTTCACCAGAGATCAGTTGACTCAGCCAAATACTTATAACCACCAGCCAAACAATGAAGTCAAAAAATTACAGTGCTTTATCTTTAATGCCTCTAAATTTTTGGTTATTTTAGCAATATTGTGGCATAAATGAATGATATTGATGCTTCAATATTTAAAAATTTTGTATGTTATTAGTGAACAAACTGTTTAATCATAATAAATTGTATCTCTTTAATCCATTTTCTTATCTTAAAGTTTACCTTGACTTATATGACTATATTAACACTATGTTAGTTTATTTGATACATCACTTTTTTACCTTTGTAATGTTAACTCTTTATGTCCATTGTGTACAATTTGTCAAATATAAAAATATAGTTTTAAAAATTCATCAGACATTTTTGTACTTATTAACTTATTTAATCAATTTATATATAATATATTGATTGACACATTAGGTTTAGATCTACCGTTTTACTATATTTTTTCAGTCAGGTTGCACCTTTTGAGGATAGGTACAGATTTCAGGAGTTACTATAAAGGTATAATAATCAATAGAGTAGGGTATTAGCATTATAATAGACATATAGGTCATTGAAACAAAATGGAGTCCAGAAATAAATTTACATATATATGACTTATTGATTTTCAACAATGATGCCAAGGCAATTAGATGTATAAGAGTAGTCTTCTCAAAAAAAAAAAATTCAAGAAAAATTGAATTGCTACATTAAAAAGTATTAAATCTTTCCTTTAGCCGCATGCACGAATTAATTTGAATCAACAATGGGCACAAGTGTAAACATTAAACTATAAAAATCATAGAAGTAATCATATTCTAAAATCTATGTCATCTTGGGTTTTATGTAGATATCTTTAGATAAGAGCTAAAAAGCATAACTAAAAAAACGATTGTGATTAATTTTACTTTATTAAAATTTAAAATTGTTCTTTGAACACAAAAATTCATGTAAAAATTTAGTGAAAATACTTGTGAAAAAAATATCTTTTAGATAACTGTATTCTGAATATATAAAGACATACTATAAATAATAATAGCAAAAATAAGAATCAATAATTTACACTGACACTTCAAAGAGTTGTGAGCAGCAAATAAAACATGAAGAAACTCAGTCTCTTTAGTCATTAAGAAATGCTGACTAAGTTATAAAATCAACAGTAGTGTATTAGAATGACTAGACACACAGAAAGAGGTTACACAAAGAATGCAAAGATCACAATGTCTCATTTTTTCTTGTTGGGAATGTAAAACATTACATGCACTTTATACAACGGATTACAAATATAACAATATATACCCCTTGATATGACCTTATATCCACCATCTAGCTATTTACTCATAAAGATTGAAAGCATATACAACATGTACCGTGTTGTTCACCAAAAGTTCCTGCATAATAATAAAAACAACAAAACATTCTCAATTAACTAATTAATGGATAAAAAGTTATGCTATACGTCAACAGTAAAAATGTGAGAACTATTCATCTGTGCTACAATATGATGACTCTCAAAACTTTACGCTGAGTGAAAAAAACAATTGAAAAGTCGAGATGATCACATTTGTATGATACTCTCTAAAAGCAAAAGTTATAAAGATCACTTGTTGCCAGGGGAAAGAGCTGAGTAAAAGAAACAGATTGAAAATGGGATGAGGACACTTTTGCAGAAAATAATCTACAGCTTGAATGTGGTGGTAGTTTCATGATTTTATAGATTGTGAAAACCCATCAAACTTTACACTTAAGTGCAGTTAAATAAATTGTACAAAAATTATTGTTCAGGCTGGGCACAATGGCCCATGCCTGTAATACCAGCACTTTGGGAGGCTGAGGTAAGAGGATCACTTCAGGCTAGGAGTTTGCAACCAGCCTGAGTATCATAGCGAGACTCCATCTCTAAAACAAACATAAAAAATATAGTTTAATTAATTTGACAAATTAAATTTAGCATATTTTCTTTGAGCAAAGAATGATTCATGAATCAGGAAGCATTCAACCAAGAAAAATTCAGAGATCTCCATCCAGCAATGTGGAAAGGTAGTATTTACAAATAGAAAAAGAAACAGATACACAGAAACAGCATTATGAGTTGATTACATCTCAAGATATGATTTGTATGGATATGATCTGATGAGGTGACTGTCTGTAATAGACTGAAATTCAAGATCCTCTTATTGGCTGAAACTCAGCAACTTTTTACAATAATTTACTTAAAGCAAATTGCAAGTTTAGTTACATACCAGGTTAGGTTGCAGTTCATTGTGTATAGAGTCATTTTTATGCCAAAACTCAATGTAGTTGAATTAAAAGATTATTGTTTTAAAAAAGAATATGTTGGCTACTATTTATAAAATAGGCTAAGGAATAAAAGTCAGAAAAAAGATCCTTTAGAAAATATAATTGCCATAATTTAGGACAATGATTATGAAAGCATACACTAAGAGATGATTTCCTGCTTAAAAAAAGTTTTGTGGGTTTTTTTGTTTTGGTTTTGGTTTGTGTTTGTTTGTTTGTTCCTTTTTCTTGTAACAGAGAATATTTGCTGCTGGATGAGAAACCAAGAACTGCTGGAAATTTCAACGTTTTGAACCTAAGCAACAGAAAAGAAAGAGAAAATTGGAAGGAGTAGAAAGAGTTTGAGCTTAGACAGTAGATTGCTGTTGCGGCAGTGGAAATTTAAAACACATATTAAGCTTTCAAAAAGAAATTTTAAATAGAAGGATTTGTGTATTGATTTGACTTCATTGAACAATAAAAGGCTGGGGCGATAAATCTAAGTATCCAATTTTGAGTATCCAAAATTGACTATCAAATTGTATTCATTAAAAAATGTAAGAACTAAACTCTAAGGTTTGCCAATATTTGATAGAGTGAATGAGGAGAAATTGGCAAAGAATTGTAGTACATGGTGACCAGTGAAAATAGTAGAGAATCAATGGATTGTAACATGCTGGAAGCAAGTTGAAGAGAATATTTTATGAAAATAGATTTGAACAGCCGGGCTTGGTGGCTCAGCCTATAATCCCGCGCCTTTGGGAGGCTGAGGTGAGTGGATTGCCTGAGCCCGCGGGTTCAGACCCGCCTGGGCAGCAAGACCTCATCTCTACAATAAATCAAAAAATCAGCCGGGCGTGGTAGCGCATGCCTGTAATTCCTGCTACTCGGAAGGCTGAGGCGGAAGGATCGCCGGAGCCCAGCAGGTCGAGGCTGCGGTGGCTGGGAGCGGCCACTGCACTCCAGTCTGGGCGACAGAGTGAGACTCCAACTCAAAAAAAAAACCAAAAAAACATCCACTAACACCTGCTCCTTACTATCCCTTTCCGTGTACTGTAATTCATTATCTCATTTGATTTCCACCACAGGTGTCATGAGGTAGGTATTTCCTTTCTGCAAGTGAGAAAACTAAGGCTCAAAGACGTTAATCAACTTTCCCAAGGTCACATAGCTTATAAGCCTTCGGGTAAAGCCTTTGTTGGTATGGGAATGAATGAATGTGCACCAGCAAAAAGGCTGAACCTAAGAGGGTCAGCGGGGAGGTCTTCAGATCCCGAGTCTAGAATGAGCCATCCTTTCCCTCCAGCTGGTGGTGGGGGACCTCGGCCCAGATGGGCAGCAGCCCCGCCTGAAGGTGCTCAAAGGACTGACAGTGCTGACCGAAAGCTCACTACCTGCCCTGCCAGCCGCGGCTGCCACCTTCCTCATGGAGCAACATGAACCCCAAACTCCAGCTCTGGCCATCGCCTCGGGCCCTTGCGTCTATGTGTATAAGAACCTTAGACCCTACTTCATGTTCAGCCTGCCTCCACTGCCGCCAAACCCTCTGGAACAAGACCTTTGGAACCAGACCAAGGAGGTAAACAACGTGGGGGTGGGAACCACAGGTATAGATGGCAACCACTGGGTGAGGAGAGCTGGGCTCCCAGGAAGAAGGCAGGCTGGTGGCACATCTGGGCAAGGCGTGTGCTCAGCCCCCGAGCAATGGCTTCCAGGGAGGCACTCAGCCAGGCCCTCTGGAGAACAGAACCCAGAGAATTGCTCTACACTAGCCACACCCCTGTCCGCTTTTGGGTGAGCTGAAACCAAGAAAGGCAGGGACCCACCACAGAAGACAGAAGCCTGGAAACGGGGGAGGGAAGCGCCTTGGGGGGAAGCATTGATAAACGGGATGAAAACAAAAGGCTTGATGCTGAGGCTCTGTGCAAAGGCAGGCTGGCAGGGGAGTAGAGAGAAAGAGGTATCCTAGAAGCATGGAACTCCCTGAGGGCGTGAGTGTCCAGGTTCCCTGCCAGCTCAAGCTCACAGGCCTTCCCTTTTACCATGCTGTCACAGGACATGATCGACCACCTAACTCTGAAGGAGATGCTGGAGGCCATCCGGTGAGAGCCCACCTTCCCCTTGATACCCCATTTTCCTCTTGATAACCCCCTCCTTCCCAGAACTCTCCATCCGACCGCAGCGTTCCTCACTAAACCTGCCATGCTGGCCCCACTCCTTGTAGGGAGAAGGCAGAGGAGCCTTTGTCTGTACAGTCGCTCAGGTAAGGGCCGGTGCAGGGCCAAGCCCTGGAAGCTTGGGGGCAAGGGTGGTGTGAACTGGCCAGAGAAGGGCATAGCCGGGGTCTGGAAATGCTAGTTCTCTGTGTATCCAGGTTTCTGCAGCTGGAGCTGAGTGAAATGGAGGCATTTGTAAACCAGCACAAGTCCAAGCCCATCAAGCGGCAGGTAATGCCCTTTTCTTTTTCTCTCCCTGTAACACGTTTACAGTTTCTTGAAAAGGCCACTTAGCATCAGTGGTGAATTCTACAAACAAACCAGGCTAGTGTCATTTTACTGCTTCCCTTCCAGCTGTGCCTAGTGTGTGTAGTCACATAGCTGCAGGGCCTTCTGCATTTCTCCTTAAGAGACGGTTTCGAATATGTAGCTATATGACATTATGTAAATTGCACATAACTTTTATTTTCTGGTGGGTGGGGTAATTTTATTTTTTTTTAGTTGGAATCTTACTCTGTCGCCCTGCTGGTCTCTGGCGATCCTGCCGCCTCAGCCTTCCAAGTAGCTGGAACTACAGGTGCGCACTACCACGCCCGGCTGATTTTTGATTTATTATAGAGATGAGGTCTCGCCAAGTTGCCCAGGCGGGTCTCGAACCTGCGGGCTCAGGCAATCCACTCACCTCAGCCTCCCAAGGCACGGGATTACAGGCTGAGCCACCGAGCCCAGCAGGGGTAATATATTTTTATTACAGAAATTTTGGAAAATAAAAATATAAAAGAGAAATATAAATGACTATAATTTCATTACCCAGATACCCACTCTTACCATTTTGGTATATTTTCTTCATAAATATTCTTTTATTTATTTATTTTGATAACAGACACAGTCTCATGCTGTTGCCCAAGCTGGTCTCGAACTCCCAGGCTCAAGTGATTCTTTTGCCTCAGCATCTCAAAGTGCTGGAATTACAGGCATGAGCCACCACACCTGACCATAAATATGCTTTTGTTACATTCTGCTTTCCATGAGTATGTAACATTAAGATTTGAGCATTGGGGTCAGTGGCTCAGCCTGTAATCCTGTGCCTTGGGAGGCTGAGGTGAGTGGATTGCCTGAACCCGCGGGTTCAAGACCTGCCTGGG